>NW_023396545.1:300000-536335 GCF_011125445.2 Fundulus heteroclitus | reverse complement strand
GGTACCGTCATCAAATACACATGTACTGAAATACTATGACTGTTTTCTATTCATTATTTATCTATCCATCCTGCACATGCACCTTTTTGCCTCTGAAATGAGTGAACATAAAATAGTGCCCATGCTTTCAGCTTCTTAGAATTTTCAAGGCTCGTCTGCATTGCGGTGTGTGTCTCTTGCTGTTGCTCTACTGTGTACGCAATGCATGGTGAACACCCACCCGTCACGTATGCCTCTATGTTGCCCCCCCCTACTCATCCACCACTTTCTCTCTACAATAAAAAAAATAAAAATCTCATGGAGTAGAAAGTGTGCTCTTACGCAAAGTCGCTCTAACTTATCAAGTTGTAGTAACACACTGCATCAAATTCTAAGTAATGGCGTTCCTGAAATGAGAAAAGTGATTGGATTACTCCGTTACTGAAAGAATAACGCCGTTACTCTTAACTCTGTTTTCAACCAACCTGATGGGGAAGCTTAAACATTGTTCCTGTTGAAACATCAAGGCAAAAACTTCATGTTGCCTTGTGTGTCGAAACTTAAAGCAATCTCATATCTGGATCCAAAAGTATAGTTTACACTTAACTTTCATGTTTCATGTTTTGTTACCTCACAACCATAAATTAAAATGGATTCTTTGACACTTTGCACAATTTATTTTGCAGAACATACCTAAAACTTTGAAGATGTATTATCTTTGTGAGGCGACGGCGAAATAACAAACTTCAGTCCAATTCAATAGGCCATTCCAATCCATTTAATTGTTTCTCCTTAAACCAATCAATTGTTGTTTTAGCAGCATGCTGCAGGTCATTGTCCTGCTGGAAGGTGAACATCCATCCCAGTCTGAAATCCCAGGCAGACTAACACAGGTTCTGCTCAAGAAGATCCCTGTATTTAGCACCATCCGTCTTTCCCTCCACTCAGACCATCACAGCATGATGCTGCCACCACCATGTTTCACTGTTTTTGCCGAACATAGTGTTTTCCTTGGTGGCTGAACAGTTCGATTTTAGTATCATCTGACCAGAGCCCCTACCTTCATACATTTGGGTAGTTGTCCACATGCTTCTTTTCCAAGCTCAAAATGTGCCGTCTTATTTTCAACACCAGGTAATGGCTTTTATATGGCCACTCTTCCATACAGCTCTATGACGGCTTATGGTGGTCCTATGGACATATCTTTCCGTCTCTGCTGTGGTGCGTTGCAACTCATTTGGGGTCTGTGAGTTCTGGAGGTCAGCCCTCTCTTGGTAGGTTTGCTGTGGTACCAGGTGCTTTCCGTCTGAAGATGATGAGCTTGATAGTGCTCTGGAGGAACATCAAAGATTTGGATATTTTTGTAAACCCACCCTGACTTGTATTGGACTTGTTTGGAGAGCTCCCTGGTCTACATGTTGTGATGCCTCTTGCTTAGTGGTGTTGTAGCTTCAGGGACCTTTCAGAAAAGGTGTGTGACTCTTAGATTGCACAGCATTGCAAAGGTATTCACCAAGGGGGTAGTTACTTTTGCAAGGTACTATACATGCAAGTGTTTGCACACTTGGGTACCCACTAAGATACATGAAGATGTCAGACATTATTTTGTGTGTGTATTTCCCAAAGATAAAAAGCAAAAAGTATGCTGGTACGCTGACCTTGCGAAAATGAACTGGAGCTTTCGGATTGTAATTTTAGCTATTGTTTGCTTTTACAGGAAGCTTTTAGCTTGTTTTCATTATTCAGACTACTTTTTGTGTTAAATCACAAAAACACGCTCCCCACACTTTCAGCTTCACAATGATGTACAGTAAATGATGTTGACCACAAGTCTCTAATTTATGATCAACCTTTGGTTTTTTTTTCCCATCTTACTTATTAATGACAGTGGAATCCAGGTCAAAGCATGATAAGTTAGCTGGTGCCATGCACATAACGTGTGCTGTTACTCATTGACTTGATTGGATAATGTTCGATATTTAGAAATGAGACAGGTTTAAAGTCCTGTTCATTGTCCGATTTCTTGAACAGTAATTATCTGCTTTGGCTATAGCTGTGGCTCTACAAATTTGTAGATACTTAAAGATCTATTTATTGTGTTTAAGTTAAAAAAACAAATCGCAAGTAACTATCCTATCATCTTGTCCAGCATTACAACTACAGAGGGCACTGGTACCTATCTCCAGAGATCTTTGAGCAAGGGGCTGGGTACACCCTAGACAGGTTATCAGCCTTGCTAAATGCAAGAAAGAACAAAAATAATAATTTGGTGGAATTAGAACGTTAATATATGTGTTGTCTGCACTAACACTGTTCATAGGTTTTTGTGTTTACAGTCATGGAATGAGGAGCTTCCCAGTAGCTGTGCTATTGTATTTATCACATTAATCCTTCCTGACAAAGCAGCAATAAAAACAACAGAACCTTCTTTTCTGTTACAGCGCTTGCATTGCAGGAGAGGGCTACCTTTTCTAGCTCATTAGGACCACTCTGACTGTTAGCACTTTTTGGCAGGAATGGATGGAAGAGGATGGCCTAAAGCTTAATAAAAGACTTTAAAAGATTGCCTTCCCTGTTGGCATGTTCTCTCAAATTGGCCCTTTACTGCAAAGCTGAAGGTTCTAAAGTTTTGTCCTCAGTGTGTTCTCAACCAGCTATCCATCCTAATTTATCCAATTTTAGTCTTTAGCTCTTTTTATCTAGCAATTCAGCGCTTTATCTATGCTTGAAGCCAGCTTTTCATGAGCTCTGCATCCAAATGCTTGTTTGCTTAAGCAACTATTATCATTTACCAAGATTATTATTACATGAAATATTATGAAGTGGTACAAATAGTGAAGATAAATGCTGAGAGTAAGCATTCAAACACGCAATTTGCCCTCCACTCAGTAATAACTTCAGGGAGTTCCTCTAAGGACTGCAAACATGTTTTCCTCGCAACTGTTTCCTCATGAGGACTCTTAGTGTTTTTTTCCCCTCCAGTTTCTGTTAGAGCGAAGCAAATAAGTTGTATAGCAGTGCACAAGTCCCAAGTTGTCCATTATAAAGCAGGGCTTGTTAAGCGCTAGCTAACCTATCCTGTGGTCACCCTTGAACGTCATTCCGCATCACAGGGAATCTCAACACGACTGCTGAACGTGGTCCCACAGGAACAGGTGAAATAAGATGTTGCAACTGCTTCTTGAGAAATAATGTGGAAATAACAAACTCCTCCAATTAAGTCTTATTTAAATTGAAAAACAGCTGTTCTTTGATCCACTTAAAATGGTAACTTTGAAACAAGATGATTAATTAGCTTCGTATAATTGAATGTTCTGTTTCTGTAGTGGTTTAATCACTCTGGTCTTGCAGTGAGTGGTAGTGCTCACAATCCACTGATTTCACTGCCCTTTTCATATGCTAAGCTTGCATTTTATCAAATATAAATTGACCAATTTAAAATTTTTGAAATGTGGTTTTTATGCATAAAAATGGTTATTCAACCTTTTATAAAGAAAAAAAAACTATCGCCTTTTGTTAAGTATGCATGCATTATTCATCAGGGCTAATAAAGCATTTCATGTTAATCAGCGTGCACTGTTTAACTTAAAGTTTGCAGCATTACATTTCATCTGCAATGACTTTAGAGGTTGATGATATTCATTTTTGCACAAATAAAAAATGCTTTAAAGCCTTTGTTCCAGGCATCTGTTGTTTACAGATTCATTGCTGTTTGTTGTCTCGGGGGAAACTCTTACTGGCCCGTTTTACCATGGATCCACATTTAGTATGCATTGCGTCCATAAACACAGTGTTACCTCTGCTAAAGAATGATTTTATGCAAACATTATAATTTAGCTTAAAGGGAAATTAAATAACAACAAACCGACTTACATTTTTAACTAGAAATCATAAATGCAATTCAGTTATTCATCTTAAAAAAAAAATAAAATAAAAATTCATCCACAAAGAATTAAATCTGGGTTGCTTTCTAAGACAACATAATATATCTTCATGTTAGTCAAACATTTGTAATGCATATGAATTTTTTTTGGAGAAAATTTAATTCAATTATTTTAAATTATAAGGCTTTAGTTCAAATTCTAAGGTTTTAGTGGTTGGTTATTTTTTTAGGATTGAGGTAAGTTGGCAGCGACAATGGCTGAATAGTCAAAAACCCACAAAGGGTCAATTAAGTCTGTTGAAAAACAATGTTTTTATTTTTTCGAATTCTGTATTTAAAAATGTCGCCACATTTTGTACCAATAAAAATGACTAATCATATACTGCTTGTAAAATGAGGTCAAATATGTTGACTTAGACCCCTCCTTTCTGCATCATGAACTTTCTACATGTAGATCTCAAAACAAAAGTTTGATCTGAAAGGGCTATACACTACCTGTGGCCTTTGGCTGCCATCAGGCATATCATAACCCTAAAGCTTATTGCTAATTAAATTTTGCGGTTTGGGATTCCTTAGCGTAGCAGTAGATCTCAAGCTTTGTTTTTGCTGTAATATTTGAATTTGTTTGATTTTTCCATTTATAACACCATCCCAGGATTTAAACATCATCATAAAAGCGTGCCTATTGCCTTAAGGTTCTGCCTAATCTTTGACGTATTATCTACGCCCTTTGTATGATGTTCAAGCTTTTAAAGCTGAATTGTTGCTTTTTAAAACAGATCCCCAATTTATTTCTGACTTGAAGTTTCCACAAGACAATAGTAGCTTTAAACTGTATGAACTCATGTTGTCAATAACATGAGCAAGTAACCCTACCTTAAGCTTTACCTTGGTGTCATTCTTTCCACTTTTGAAAAGCCCACTTCTGTAACTACTCTTGCATTCTTGCAGATTTACATACACCCTGGGAGAAGGAATGTGGCTTCCTCTGAGCAAGAGCTTTGTCATCCCTCCCGCTGAGCTCGCCATCAACCCGTCAGCCAAATGCAAGACTGACATGACAGTAATGGAGGATGCGGTAGACGTAAGGTGAGAGACATTTAAAGATGACACTTTTTATAAGTATAGCTTTTGGGTGGGAGTCAAAAGAAGCTTCAGCTAAAGGAATGAGCATTTCATTAGGTGGTAGGATCGTGTTGCTCATTACACTTCTACAAAATGTTTGCTTACATAATTGTACCCAAGTGTAACAAAGAAATTCGCCTGCTTTAAATTATGGTATATTTTATCATCTTATATGCCATGTTGCATAAAGTAAATGTCAACTTTGACAGCAATCCTTTCAAGGGGACTTACACTGCTCGTTATTCTAACTCCATCTGCACTTGTTTTTTTTTATTAACTATTGTTTCTGTGAGTTGTAATCGTTGCCGTGTGGTTGATGAAGACGTCTTAATGGTCATGATTCACAGGGTAATAAAATTCTGAGTTCGTACACAAAATTCAATTATGAAGAAGCAGTAGAAAAATATGAAAGTAAAACAAAGAATTGGCTGGTGAGTTGAAGCCAGAAGCAGCTTTTTGATTGTTAAATGGTTCATATATTCGAAGGCGATCTGCTCTGCATGCAATGACTGCATGTGTGTCTAGACTGCAAAGAGAGCGGTGACTGAGCGCAAACAAAGCTACAGTGTTAAATTGGACGCAGCTGACATCAAAGAAGGCACATAATTATTTAGCCACTTTGCTTTTCCACCAGTGGGTGGTTAACTTGGTCCCCAAAAAATCTTCAGAACAGGCAATGTAGCCAACAATCTTTAATCAGTTGCTTTAAAAAACAAGCTTGAGTCGATAACGCTTTCTACATGTATGCTCTTCTCCACTTCTGTGTTGGACCCAAGGGCAAAATCACACATCATCCTAGTGTCGGGGGGTAACAGGAGAATGTGTACATATTTCAAGTTAGACGTTAAATAAAAATAGTTAATATTATAACATTTCTGTCCCAGTTTACAGTGTGAGACATAGGTTCTCTCCTATTCAATATCTAGAAGTTCACTCTAGCTCAGATCATAAAGAACAACATAAGAACAACTACAAACGACACACAGGTCTAATTCACTATGTCACCAGGTGATTATGAACCTATTCAGTGCTGAGTAAATGCTTCGAAGAAATCAATGCATGGATGTGTGAAAAATGTTCTACAGCTGAATAAAAACAAAACTAAAGTAATAATTTTTCGACCAGTAGAGGAGCGATCAAGAGTTAGAAAACTGCGTCAGCTGCTTCGGCTAGGAACCGCTGATTAGGTCATGAATCTGGGTGTAGTGATGGACTCAGACCTGAAAGGCATCTCAAGACCAAACTCCCAGAAGACTGTAAACATGCTGAAACCCTGGGATCTTTTAGATCAAGGTTAAAAACCTGTTTGTTAAAATATGCCTTTCAATGTTCATGTACAATTAAAACTTCATTATATTAAGTTTGTTGTTCAATGTATCTAGACCTACTGCTACTATTGAGTTGTAATGTGCAGCACTTTGAATTGTCTTTTTACTGAAATGTGCTATACAAATAAACTTGCTTTGTCTTACATTTCTTCCCCATGGCTGTGGAAGGATTTAACAGGGTGTTCAGTGGTCATGATTATCATAACTATTATAGGATTGACCAGCCTCTGTTTTTTTTTTTTCATATTGGTTCAAAATCAGTGCTCATTGTATAATTCTAGTAAGTATAGCAAATATAGTCCTGTAACAACTTTGTTAATCATTAACTCACATTTTTTTTTCCCATTGAGCTGAATCTGATCCTCTATGCTGGTCTCTATTTTCTTTTTTTTATTGCAGTTTTATTAAGACAAATCCATTCTTATCTCTAAACTACTTTGCAGTATACTATAATATGGGACACTTGGTGTGTTCTTCACATTTATGTTAGAAAGAGGCACCACAATAAGGAAGATATTGTACAGCTGGTTCCTTAGGATTCCATGGTAAATGTGTATTTTGCAACATACATTTACATTTATTTAAAAAACATGTATCTACAGATACGTCTCCTGTTTGCATCTTTATGAAAACCATAATTGACACTCATCGGCCACAGGTGGCGGCATGTCTATAGGGGGCACTTGGTCGCTGCCCCCTTCAAATTACAGAAAGAAAATGTAAACAACGTAAACAAAAATGACAAAATACACAGTAGTTATCACATCAAAAAAATGTCTGACATTTGATTTTTCAGCATTCCCATATCATTTTCAGTTTATTGTCCCCTAATTTTAAAGTTTCAATGCTGAGGAGCACTGGACAAATCACTGCCCATGTGTCTTTGTAACCTTTTGGCTTCCATGTGATTTCATGCTGGTCTCTAATTGGTTACTTAAAGACTCTCCTCAGGGAACTGATCTCTGCATCCATGAGTTCATGCACACACACACACACACACACACACACACACACACACACACACACACACACACACACACAGAGCTTATTTTTATCAGCAGCTGCCTCAGCTGGCCACTTTATTAGGTACACCTTGCTTGCACCAGGCATAATCTCCTTTTATCTTTAGAGATGCTAAATTTTTCAACAAGGCATCACAGAGATTTATCCGAGATTTTGGTTCATATTAACATGATAGCATAAAATAGCTGCTGCAGATTTGTGGTACAAATCTATGATGTGAATCTCCCACTCGACCCCATCCCAGCTGGTGACTGTGAAGGCCATTATGAGGCATTAAACTCAACCAGTTGCCGAAGATTTTAGCTTTGCGACAGGGTGTCCTACTGTGCTTAAAATGTTCTTAACTTTTAGCTCAGTGGTCATTTAACTTATCCCTGTCATTTTCGGGTCCGTCCTTCTGTATTTTCCTATGAAATCAAATGATTAATACAATCTGATTTCTATCTATCTGCAAATAAAAAGCAAAAAGAATATATATATATATATATATATATATATATATATATATATATATATATATATATATATATATATATATATATATATATATGTGTGTATATATATATATATATATATATATATATATATATATATATTAACTGCCCTTCTTTTTTTTTTTTACTGACTAGGTACATTATGAACTGCTCTATTAAAAAGAAAACCTGAACATTACTGGGGAAAAGGGCAAAGGTTTATTTGAATAAATATGTCACTCACTGAGTCGGAACTATTTTCAGACACAATGATTTCTCTCTGTATAGTCTTGGGGTCATTTGCCTTGTCTCATTAAGCTGAACTCACTGACTTTGTAGCAATTCACAAAGTTGCGTCTCAAAGTGTAACCAGTGAAATATAAACAAGAAGAGGCTTCGTTATACAGAGAGAAAAGAAAGATAGAATATAAAGAGCCTTTATTGTCTATTAGTGAGGAAATCCAGGTGTACCAGCAGTACAGAGCAAATATACGACATAAGAAAAAAATGTATGGCTGTTAGCAATAGAAATCTCAAAGTAATAAATAAGTTTGGAACTGAGGAGGGTGATTTTAAAAAATGTACACAAAGCATGTCTATATTTATATATTTAAACACTATTAATAAGAATTAACAAAACTGAAAAACTACAGCAGGGATGTGATGGTGTTGAATTTGTTGGGAGCAGTGATGGTTATAAAGTCTAACAGCTACAGAGAGGAAGGATCTGTAAGAACACTCCTTTGTGTGACTAGAAAGTGGCAGCTCTATAAAAGCTTTATGCATAGGGTATGAGACATTGTCAAACAGTGATGTTCTTTTTGCTAGTGTTCTTCAGTCCCCTGCCACCTGCATTGGGTCGAGGGGGCATTCAATGGCAGAGCTGGGCTTCCTGAATAGCTTATCTAACCGCTTCCTCTCAGTTGTAGATACGCTGCTCCAAGAAACTACACCATGAAAGATGGTTGATGCCACCAGAGAGTCATAAAAAGTCTGTGGGAGCGTCCCCTGCACTCCAAAAGATCTCAGTCTTCTTAGCGGGTAGAGTCTGCTCTGACTCTTCCTATAAAGAGCATCAGTGAATCAAGTAATGTTTGTTCAGGACAGCACCCAGGTACTTAATAGAGTTAACTAACTCAATGTCAGTTTCCAGGATGTTTACCACTGTTGTTGTAGTGAGTCCATGCCTGTGGAAGTCCAAAACCAGCTCTTTGTTTTTTTCCCATGATGATCAGGAGATGGTTTCGCTGGAACCAGGCCACAAAGTCCTGTCCACTCTCTGTACTCTGAGTCATCCTTACCTGTGATGAAGCCAGCTATGGCAGAGTCATTTGAGAATGTCTGAAGAAGGCATCCCGGGGAGTTGATTAAGAAGTCTGCAGAGTCGAGGATGAACAAAAATATGGCCAGCACAGATTTTTATTTTTTTAAGAGAAGAGGACATATCATCGCCCTTGTGTGAAAGACCAGTCACTGTAAAAGATGTTTCTACTATAATTTAAAATAACAAGAAAAGCTTTACAGAATGG
Source organism: Fundulus heteroclitus (assembly GCF_011125445.2). Lineage (NCBI taxonomy): Eukaryota > Metazoa > Chordata > Actinopteri > Cyprinodontiformes > Fundulidae > Fundulus > Fundulus heteroclitus. The sequence continues at coordinate 526,995 of NW_023396545.1, read as the reverse complement.
GCCTTTCTTTAAAATGTCTTCAATATTCAACATTAGTAATACTATATCATATAAAAGCTGTAGAACAGTGACTCTCTAGGAACAGAATTGTAATAATACGGAGCTAGAAAAAAATAGATCTTTTAACTCTGATTTTCAAACGGTCACTAACTTTTTAAATCAAGCATGTCCCATGGCAGATATTAAAAGCCCAAAAGGACAAACAGAGAAAGTTTTGTTTTGTTTTGTTTGTTTGTTTTTAACACCATTCTGGTTTTATTGCTCTCTCACGGAAACAGCTTTTAGCTTGTGACAAGATGGTCATCGGTCAGGTCGGATCAAGCTGACAATAAAGGGAGGGCGCCAACAATTAGTTGTTGTGCCTGCTGGGGCTAAACTGAACCAAGCCCAAAAAACCAACAGGAGGCCCTCACTACATGGACCCCCCACCAGGACAGGCGATGGTAGACCAGCATTCCATTTCCTGCTGTCATAATCTGGCTTCCATGATTAAATATTAAGGAAAAGTATGTGTAATTAAATATGCACTTGCTAAGCACAAAGTAAAGTGAACTGTGTGGTTAGCAAGGGGGGTACCTTAGATTGTTTTTGTTACCTGATAACAACTGAGCTAATAAAGGTGTGTGGAGATTTGGCAGCCGCTGATAAGATATAAAATAGGGGAACTCTCCCTATAAATAATATAGGGGATAAAAATAAACCGCAAGTTGCAGGTCAAGTTCCAAGTTACTAAAAGGCTTCATCACAAATAATTGTTCGGTATTTGTAATTATATTACAATTAAGCTTTCACTGAAATATCACATATGTTCTTTTAGGGAGTCCCAATTAAGTAGACAGTGTAAATATGAACAAAATACAGCTCATCTAAAAAATGTTAAACAGTGCAACAGCAGCATTGCTTCATTCCTGCTGCTCTGTAAGCAGTCCAGTCTAACCAGACTTGATGATAAGGAGGTGCTGGAACTGGGAAAATTTGCCTGAAGCTATGTCTCTTTAAACTGCATAATGCAGCCTTTCCAATATTCTTTCTTTTGCTCCTGTGCTTTCAGTTATGACTTTTACTTTTTTTGCATAAGACCCAATAAATTCCTGCGACCATCAGGGAAATGTATGGTTCAAAACTCTGATGTACATCAAACACATTTCATATTTAACCTTTGTAGACTTCATTTGTGTAAATGTATGTATATTTGACAGTTTTACTTAATATTTTTGTTATTAATATATTCCTTACACCTATTTTACTGTGGGACAGTTTGAATAGAGTGTACAGACATAAAATACTTTAGGACGAGTTATAGACATGATTTTCAGTAGGTGGACATGAGGTTGCTGTATGACATTTATCAACATTTGTAGATGCCATTTTAATTTTTTACTCTCCATTTTTTATTTTGGTAACATTTATGCTGCACACTGTATATCACATTTTATCTCAGGTTGTTCTTTTTTTACATGATTTTGTTTCTTATGTCTTCCTGCCAATGTTTTAAAACAACACAAGGCTTACAGTTTGACATAATTCAGAAAGTGAGGAAACATAAAAGTTTATCAGTATGTTCTTTCCTATTTTATCCCGCTTGCATTTTTTCCATTGTCTAACAATCCCTCTTCTAAATATTTCTGATGTCAAGATTTTTAAACACTCAGTTGGGAAATAACATACTTTCATCTTGCTTTTTTAACATTTCGTTTTCATTTGGCAGCGTTCAGCTAGACAGTGTGTAAATAGCTCATCTCCTTCTGATCTGTGATCTAATGAATGCTCTTCTTAGCTCTCCCTCAGGGGCTTCACAAAAACGCTGTTAACACCTTCTTGAAACATGCTGATTTACTCTGCTTCTGCGCTACGTTCCCATGTGTTTGATTGTCATTTGTAACTTTGTTGCTTCCTGGCAGAGATAAATGGCAACAAACGTGGATCTTTTTCCGTTGATTAGCTGGTGTCATAGAAGTTCAAGTGATTTGGGAAAAGTAAAAAAAAAATGCTTGTGGGATTCTTAACACTTTGTTTTTGACATTGTTGTATTGCCTTGAGTCATTTTTCAAGTACTGCATTTACAAAACAGTTTTAACGTCTTCCCAAATCAGAAAATCAACCGTGTAAAGAAAATGTGTTTATGACTATCAGCTGTGGGTTAAGCCAAAGAAATAACACCAATGTTTTGGGCAGAACTTGCTAAATATTGGTTCCTCTAAACTGCCTGTTTTTGTACATATTTTATTCTTTATTCTAATTATTACTTCATTTAATATTGTTATATCACTAAACCATATAGCTATTTTATGAAGTAGGATAAATACAGTACTATGAAATATATTTACGCTGTTACAGACCTCCGCAAAAAAAAAAAAAAGCATTTTTCAATTGACAATTTTATTTGTTCTTCCCAAACCAATGTAAACCTGTATGAACACAAACACACAAAGTAGCTGTGATTAACCACGTGTTCTGGTTCGGTTTAACTATTCACCCTCATGCCTGATTATGCCAGACTTAAAATAAGGAAAGTCACTTTAACAGAACCTGTCTGATAACACAGAGTAGGCTAAAAGTTCTTCAAAGGAAATACATTATTATTAAAGGTTCAAGAACAGATGATAAAGTGACTGATATCTACCTTTCTGGAAAGAGTTCCAGTAATGTCTAAGGTTCTGGGACTCCAACAAACCACGGTGACAATCCTTACACACAAATGTCAAAAATTGTCAAAAAAATGTCACAAAATTTTGAACCTTCCCAGGAGTAGCTGTTCTACCAAAATCACTCCAAGAGCTTTCTTAACAACTCATCCAAGAGGCCACAAAAGAACTCAAAACAACTTCTAAAGCACTTCAGACCTAACTTGCCTTAGATGAAGTCAGTGTTTGTTATTCCACAACTGGAACAAGACTGGGCCAATTGTTCTAAGGTCAAAACCAGTGCTGACTAAGGCCATTCTTACACTTCCAAAAAACATTATGATCCTCATACCTTTAAAGTAATGTGTTGACTGACATAACAAAGTGATACTTTTTGGAAGGTGTATGTCTTAAAACCAACGGCTAATTTGAGAACATGAACATCTCACTTGCAGTAAGTCATTATGGCCGATTGCTAGGGGTTTTGTTACTTCTTTAGGATCTGGGCAACTGGCCTATTATAGTTGATTGAACCTCTACCACAAAAGACTTGAAGAAGACTTCATGGCCATCGGTTTGTGATTTTAAGCTCAAGGACTTTGGAAATATGCAGCAATATAATGATCCAAAGTCCCAGCAAAAATACCTCTGGAAAACTCAGAGGGTGTAGAGTCAGTCTGGACTAAAATCCAATTAAAATTCTTCGGCATTACCTTGAATAGGCTATGCATGTTTAATATCCATCTAAAGTGGCTGAATAAAAGTAATTCTGCAAAGTAGAGCAGGCAATATGGCATTTATTCCAAATGCTTGATAGTACTTGTTTCCATCAAGGCTGGCTCAACCAATGATTAGACTTAAGGGGCAGATACTTTTTCACATAGAGTAAGGTTAGTTTGGGTAGCTGTTGTTACGTTACAAATGAAATCTTCATGTAAAAACATCATGTTGTATTTACCCATTATCTTTGTCTGATATTAAAAATTGTTTGATAAACTCAAACATTTAAGTGTGACAAAATGGCAAAATCTTTAGAACGCTGTATAAAACTGTATGGGATTCCTTGTTGATTTCATAAATGAGCTCCCTTATAAACAAATTATCAGTTTCTCTTTTTATCTTGGCCTTATTTTGATGTGGGAGAAATGAAAACTTTTGCAAAAGCATGTGCACTTCAGAGTGTGTTCATGGAAAACTAGATTTTAATTTAAATAAACAATGATTTATATATGTTTTTTTCTGAAATGACATCATCAATTACAGTTTAAAAGGGAAGCCATTCCGTGGCTTTGTTTTTGCTGCAGATGAGGGTTATTACCTACATTTAAATTTCTGTGATTTACTTACTGTGAAGAAACTAAAGTCCACTCTACCTTGTAATTAGCTTTTGGTGAAAACAATAAAATTTATATTGAATTACAGCTCACAGCAAGGTTAAAGTGACGATTACATTTTGTTTTATCTCAAATATCATCTACTTGTCATATTGCAATTTTACAAAGCTGGTTTTGCAGAACATTTTCCAGGGTAAAATGTTGAAAAGTTACTTTAACATTGGGTTCTCTAAATGATTAAGAAACAATCTAAAGTTCTATATCTTTGTTAATAATAAAAGTAAAATTCATGTATTTGACAGCAGTGTTCAGACACTGAGGGAAAATGTGTGAATTAACGCTGAAACATAAAATCCATTCTTTATAACAGATTTTAGTTAACATTACCTGGTTATTTGTATGGATCATAGAGAGAAACGGTTCTTCTTACTAATGTCAGTCTTTCTTAGTGATAATTTTGTTTAATCAACTTGGGTGTAGATTTAGGTTGGACCCGATCACATTTGCCCTAAAGTAAAATTTCATAATTTATTCATTTTGCAAACTTATCTACTAACTACAGCTAATTATTGGTAATGTTAATTAAAGATTGTAATGATATCAATACAACCAAAATTGAACAAGGTTTTAAAACTGTTTTTCTTCTCTTTTCTGAAGTTCACTTGTACAGCTCATGTGGCACCTGTGTATGTGCAGTCCCTGGCAACAATAATTGCACCTCTCCAAACTGTTTTGCATTATTCTTTAAGTTAAAACCACTAACTTGAGACAATTTAAGTGGCTAAACAGCATCAGAAAGTTAGAACACACAAGACAGATCAGGGATAATGTTTTTTCATAAATTATAGCAGATTAGATTATAAAACAAAATCCCAAACTTTGAACACCCCACAAAACACAGTTCGATCTCCTAAAGGAAAGAGTTTGACACAACTGCAAAACTACTGAAACATGACCGTTCAGCTAAATCAGGAGTCAGCAACATTTATTTTCAAAAGATCCATTTTTGCCCCTTGCTCCAACTAAACATTTTTGGAGCCCAATTACAAACTTGCAGTTGTGACCAGTTAAGTCATTTCAGTACTTTCAGTGAGTAGTCTTTATAAAGATCATAGTTTCCAGCCTAATAACCAAGAAGAAGAAAAAAGGCTGAAAAAATAACATGTAATGGTGAATCTATATCCCAAAACGTCTTGTGCCAGTAACAGTAGCTTAACTGCTTCTACATTGTACTGATTTGGGGAGAATGAATACAAAAGCAGGCCACTGTTTTACTTTTTAAATTAGTACAATAGAAATAGAAAGCACTGATCCATAAGTGTTGGTCTATCACAGAAAATCCTCATAAAAATTCCTGAAGTTTGTAGATATGTGACAAAACGGGGTATGGATTGTTTTGCAAGGCACTGTAAGTTTGTATCTAAAGCGACCAGAATCAAGGTCTTTATTAAAAGTCCACATTTATTTTCAGTTCATTCTCAAGCAAGAAGATTTTGCTTTTTAAAATGAAAGTATGAAGGCATGAATATCAGAACCTATTGGAAACGTGTAAACATTTTTTAGTGTACTTTCATGTGCAACACGTAACAGGCTCAACAACTAATCACAGCACTGCACATAAAATTCATGTCCTCTGCTTTGTTCTGCAGAGAGGAGTTGATGATCAGTTCTTCGTTTGACTCTTTGGAGGTTCTCCTGGATTCGTTTGGACCCGTAAGAGATTGCACCAAAGACAACGGTGGCTGCAGCCGCAACTTCCGCTGTATATCCGACCGAAAGCTTGATTCCACCGGCTGTGTGGTGAGTCATCTTTCTTTAGAGATCTCTACCTTTAGGCTGCTGTAGATTCAGCCGCAGAAAAATGACCTTTCCTTAGACAAAAGAATCCAATTCAAAGTATTACAGCGGGGTATACAATCTACACACACTATTGTATGACTGATACAGCACAAGAGGATAAAATTGCCTTCACCTCCAGCAGATCCAAATCTCGGGCAGTTTTGATCTTTTGTCAATGTATCAGGCCACTTTTCTAAAGGTTAAAAACCAGACATTTCTTTTTCATTGCCATCTTGTTTTGGTCATCGTTGTATAAGTGTGTTTGCTTATATAAATATTCATGGACATGTCCACGGGCCACATCAAGGACAGACAGCAAAGCGGCATCCTCTAGTGTTTCTGAAAAGACAAACATGACTCTCCCCTGTCGTCTCCCATGCCTCTTAGACCAGCGGCACATTCATTACCTCCAGGTGGTGCTTAGCAACCAGGAAATGTAGCAGCCAGGTTTGTTTTCTTCTCCATCTGCTGGGGACTCCAGCACTAGCGTTCTTGTCATTTGCAGAATCTTATTGCCTTCTGCTAGTGTTTTGCCTCCCTTGCATCCCTCACCCCTCACCCCACTTTCTATTGATGAGCTGTCAGGCACCATCCCTGCAACAATGTCATTTCTTTTCAAGTGCTTTGATGCACTTCACTTGAGGATTTCAGCTGGTCCGGGAAGATGCGGTTGATATGATCATATATGCGTATCTCTCGTGATGCATCTCAAACATGGAAGAACAGCTTGTGAGAAATATTCATGGAAGAATGTCATTTATAGATTAGAGCAAAGACCCGGGTTTCCAAGGAATTGTGCAGTTTGATAGTAAAGTTACAATGTAAAATACCACTTGTAACAAACACATGAGTGCATTTTTGAATAAATCTCATTAACTTCCATCATCTTACTTTTATGATAAAGTGAGATGTACAGTGAGCTGCTAAGTAGAAGTTAAAACATTACTTTAAAGCATTTTTTTCTTAAACTCTAAAATGTGAGCTTTGAAAACAAAGAGGGGAACCTATTTTCCAACTCTGCTGCCTTTTTCACATGTCCCCCATTTAAGGCTGATACCTTTTTGAGGTGACAAGCAAACTTTTTATTCACAAATTAAAAAGGTGAAAAGAACCAATGATGCAAAAACAAAATTACAGTAAAGACTTTATCACCAAACTGTCAGGACATGATATTTCAATAAAGCAATGTGGACTAAAACGTTGAACACAAAATAATTAAAAGCTTTGTTAGTCTGTCTCAAGGTCTTGGTCAAAAGATAATGGATTTTGTCGTCCTGCTCTGAGGTGTGATTTTTGTGCTCACAGCCATTGATGGCAGAATTGCAAAGCAATAAAAAGAGCTGCTCACAATTCTTTTCCAGGGTGTAATTGTTCCATGCAAATCTACTGTTAGCAAAAAAAAAAAGACATCCATCAGCCCACCCACCCACCCAGCCTACAATCCATCCATCCATCCATCCATTCATCCATCCATCCATCCATCCATCCATCCATCCATCCATTCATTGTTTTCCGCTTTGCTGAGATGGGATCATGGGGCCAGTAGGCCAGGAGGGAAACCCAGACATCCCTCTCCCCAGTGATATCCTCCAGTTCCTTTGAAGGGATCCGAAGGAGTTCCCAGGCTGGACAGGATATATAGCCCTTCCAGGGAGTTCTGGTTCTTTCCTGGGGTCTCCTCCCAGTGTGACATGAACGGAAATCCCCCAAAAGAGAGTGATATATATTTAAATATTTATACTAGCATGAAATAAATTATTATTCCATAGCTGTGGTTGGCACATGTTTTACAAATACCACCTCAGTAAATACCACAAGGGAACCCTCTCTGATGGCCAATGGGTTTAAAATCATCTCTCGGATGGACCTCATTCTAATCAAGAAGAAATCCTGTGTTTTCATCTGAATTATTTTTATGATTGAACAATTTTGCTATAGAAATAAACTAATTGCTCAATAAATCTTGCAAATTCCAGTTTTATAAGACAACAGACAATTTTCATGTTTGTTGGAGGACGTGGAATGGTGGAACACTCAACTTAACAGCATTCCAATTAAAAGTCAGAGAAGTCAGGATTCCAAAACAATACATAAACAAAAATGTTGGGATTCCAGTATGGCGATGGCCAAGAAAGCTGTTGTTTTGTGTGTAGAGCCTCTTACAAACATCATTTAAAGCTGTATTTTCCACATGCAAACACCACTTGCAATTTGTTTGGTTCATAGTTTAAGCCACTACATGTAACATGGATCTTAGACTCACTCTTTCAACTGTATCTTTTAAAATAAACATGTTTTCATCACAGCTTACTGTTGTTGAAGTGAGAAGATGCCATATTGGATTCCACAATTCGTCTGACTTTCCCAGTGGGCAGTCCGTCTTCAGGGGTCATCCAGTTGATTCTTCCGACTCAGAAGTCAGAATTTCTAAGTTCTGACTGCAGCTGGAACGCAGCAATAATATTTAGTTTTAATGCAAAGTTGCACTGGATAAAAAAAAAAACATGTAATACACAACCTCATTTGGAGCTGAAAATGACTTTTCATACGATGTCTAGCGCGTTGGAATGCCAAGACTGAGGACCCGATAATTCAGCCAGACAAGAATAGTGGTTTTAATAAATTAATTAAGAATAAATCTCTCGATCACTGTCGGGAAACTGCCAGGAGCGCACTCAGGAACCACTGTGAGGAGGAGAAAGAGGTTAGTGGCCGTTAACAACTCAGTGGGAGTGATTGTGCACTGAACAAAAGCCACTAACCTTCTCGGGAGGTTGCACTGAAGCTGATTTGTAGGTCCAGGGGCTCGGAATAGGTGCTGGGATAGACGTTGCAGGAACCACAGATAATCTAGCTCACACTGAATAGATACAGGGATAGGCAGAGGGTGATCAAATATCCAGGTGTGGGTTAAAACCGAAGGCAGAGGCATACAGAGGTAACAAAAGGGCGAGGCAAAGGGCTTGGTCAGGAGACAGATCAGGAGGTTGATGTCCAGCATTCTGAGGCCAGCTGGAGAGTCCGACAGGAGCAAGGCAAAAGGGAAATCCAAAATACGAAGCAAGGTCACAGACAGGCAGGCAGGAAAAAAATGCTGAATGGTTTAGACACAATGGCTTTCAAGAATCTGGCAGAGCCTGGCTGTGTGAGGCAAGAATATATAGGCAGAAAAGTAGGTGGCCACTACCCAAGTAACCAGGAGCAGTGCAGGTGTCTCTGCTCACACTAGTAGAGCAGAGAGCAGCACTCAGGCATCAGGACCAAAACCCAACAGAGCAGGAAAGTACATGGTTGCAGAGCAGAAGCATTACACTCCTATAGATGTGTCTGATCTGAACAGGATTGGACTTAATGGATAAACTGTAACTTTGGGAGGAGTTTTGGGCAGGGTAGATATTATTTTCTGATATAAACATTTGTTCAAGTCAGCTCATATTTTGTTGAGTAATATACTGCTGTTTGCCTGGTGGTTCTGAAGAAGTCTGTTTGGATAGCAGCCCTCAGTTCACAACAGCTGTGAGCCCACTGCACAACTGAGACATTCATGCAGACATGCATTGGTGTCTGTTTACCAGAATTTATTTTGTGATACACCAGAAGGCTCAATATGGTAATTGTTTGACAATGTCATAAGATATACCACGTGGATATATGTTGCATAATATATCTTGCAATTAATATACATATATATATATATATATATATATGTATTTATATATGTATATATATATATATATATATATATATATATGTATATATATATATATATGTATTTATATATATATATATATATTATATATATATATATATATATATATATATATATATATATATATATATATTAGATCCCAGTTGTTCTTTCTCCTGTTACAAACACAGCAGATGCAAAAGTGATCAGAGATGTTTTTCTCTTAAGTTGTTAACACTTACGTAGCAAGTGTTAACAAAAAAATTACATTGCATACCAATTAACGTGACGTCACCTGTCGATCAATCCTTGGAGGCTCATCAGTAACTGGCCAATCAGCGATTGGCCATTTATCCCAAAGTGAAACACACCGCACCTGCAGAAGCTATTTCTCACAACATTGTAGGGATTTTCTATTACAGTCAGTATTGCAGTCGGTTTTGTTAAAAACATTGGTAACAATGATTAAACATTGTCAGTGAGGAAGGTGATATTCGGACACACAATAACATTTAGAGGGTCCAAAACTGTTAATTCCTTTCCCAAATCCTAGGAGTCTAGAAAAGTGTAAAAAAAAATCGATACAGGCATACAGCTGACCTCATTGGCAGCTGAACACAAAGGTTATCGACAATGAACGGCATGGTCATCTGTACGAAGGTAACTGTAAGCACATGTTAAATATTTGTTCATAATTGTATTGTACGCTTGCCGGTCAAATTAAAGGATAATGCTTAATGCTAGTTCTGCTGGGTTTTATGTGTTCTGGATATATGTAGATTACTGATTGCAAAAGTTGAGTCTTTGTTCGCTATGATACGCTAACAGAAGTCGGATTTTGAACAAAGCTTGTAATAGTAGTAACATTTGTACTCCTAATACAGACATTTCACTGTAAATTCTTGCCATGGTTTGTTCAATGGCAACAGAAAAACACCTACTGTGGTCTGCTGTTACTAACACATCTTTTAAATTGGAGATAAGTTGGTCTTTAAATGTGGGCTTTAATGTTGATTTGTCTGTGGTTACCTTGAAATAACTTCACTAACATGATTTACATCTTGTTTGAACATTGCTCTCCTGTCTTCTTTGCCACTGTGAGCTTCACTATCACCATCATGGCAATTGTTTCCAAATCAGTGCGAGTGTTTACATGTCCTAACAGATGTCTCTTGTAAATGAGAACTCGTGTCTCAAAGAGACTACCTGTAAAAATAGAGTTTTAATAATAAAAAAGTCATTACTAATTCTACGAAACAGTGGAATAATGTATCTCTTCGACTGATTTTTTAAGTTAAAAATATTCATTAAAGTTAAAACTGTATTAGATGTTAAGATTATCATTTGTTGGTTATACTAATATCATATATTTATAATACCATATAGTTGCCTCCTGATTATTTTCATTTAACGAAGAAAAAAAAGTTATTTGACTATCTTACTTGACTATCTCTATCCATCTTTTTGGAGCCCCTTCATTTGGAATCTCTTTGTTAAATTAAACATCTGAAGAACTTGTTGTATCATTCATCAGACATAATGATTATATTGAGAGTTTAAAAAATTATTTTATAAGAGAATAATAAAAAATATTACGTACACTTGACTGGAAGACAGGATAAATTCTACTTTCTGCATCATTCCTGACCTGCTTTGTGAAAAAGTCCGCAGAGAAACTGGTTAGTAATTTCCCCTTTTCTTCTTCTGTGCTAAACCTAACCCAGTCTTCAGATGCAACAATTCCCACTAAATCTAAATCAAGCAAACAGCTTTGGTTTTCAAAGAATGACAAGCAAATGACTCTGGCTGTGATTAACATCCATATAAATACATTTCTGGGGCTTTCCCTTAAATGCGTGCATAATTAATCATTTAAACATAGGGAAGGTGTGTCAACACTAACTGAGACAGTTTTCTCTGTGAGGCTGATTCACGAGCAGATCTGATTGTGCTTTTAGTTTCAGAATAGGAAGCACAGACAGAAACGGATTAACGTTTTGCTCCTGCAAAGTAGTTACATTTATCTGCCCCCACATTTTCTAACTGCTATACTACCATGCGAAGAGCAGGGATAAAAGAGTAAAAACTTTAGACGTAGATTTTCATTTAATTTCTCTTTTATGTAGGCCTCTGGATTGGTGCTGGACCTTGGGAGTATATTGATATTTGTTGAGCTTTCTTAAACTCTGTTTCTTGTGTTTTGTGTTCTTGAAAGCATAAATCACACTAAATTATTTCTATCCTTGAAAGACTGAAATTTAAAATTATTTGTCATTGAGTCGAAAAGTTTATGACTGATAAGCAACCTTAAAAGATAATAAATGCACATAACATAAGAATAAGTTGTGACAAAAAAACTGTTTTCATCTACATTTTAATAAAGCAGATGCCGTGTCAAAAATTACTCGTATCTTTCTTAACAGGCAGTGGAATAAAGAAATTGCTGGCATTAAACCCTTTTTTTTTGTTGACCAGATTCCAAACTCCACCAAAAATATTCCACATTCTTTATTTAAAGGCAGCAACTATGAAAAATATGTTACTCTAACTTTTTTTAAATGTGCATTTCACACATTATTGCAACCCTGAGTGAATGAACCATCTCTACATTTCAAACCTCCAGTGACAGTGAATGAGACAACTTTGTCTTTTCACAGCACGTCCATATGTTTTTGTTCAAGATTAAGCATGAAGTCTGCTTGAAAATCCAGCTTCCATACCCATTTTGTTTTAAAAGAACCAAAAGCCGACTTTGGCTTTTAGCTGTTCAGCTGCTACGTTGATGAATTAAAGAAGCATCTCTAATACCTTTTTTTTTTACATTGTTTTAGCCCACATGAATAAGTCTATGTACTTTTTGAAAGCTAAGTGCTGGAGTTAATTTCAATAAAAACAGTTTATTAAATCCCCCTGTTTATTTCCTGTTGCCTTTCACAAGCCTGCCCATAAGGAGAAATTATTCTCTGAAGTCTAGCAGAGATGATGTGGGAAGACAGACTCGTGTTCATGGAGTCGTTTGTAACTTCCTCTATTTGTTGAGCAACATAACCATTCCTGTAATGTTTTCCTTAACCGATTCCTTACGTGAAATACAGATGCTGACAGATTTGTTTGTACATCTGGTACAGGTGTGTGCAGTCCCACAAGCTCAGAAAGACCATAAAAATCATGCGGTACTCTAATGGTTCTGAAACCGTTGCAAAAATACCACTAGGGAGTCTGTGTATTTATTACTGATGTCTCTGTTTTCACTTTAGAATCCTTCTGAATGTTCCCTAAGCTCAACTAGAAGTCTGGCGTATTCAGAATTTAAACCAAAGTATTAATCCAACATTTTACACTTACAAGAGGCTGGATTGTATATTAAACAATATAGAATCAGCAGCTATGAGAACACAAAGGGATTTGTTTTTGGCTTTTGAATATCCCTTTTCTCTATATTTGCAGCTTGAGGCAATGTTATTTGAAAAGAAGGGACATTTTTTGTAAATGTATCTATTTTCTTTCTTTAAGCCACATTAGGCTATACATTATCAGGTGCTTTTTAATGTTCTGATGTGAATTTATGTTAATTAAAACCAACTGGAGTAATTTAAAATTGGTTTATCTGAAATGATTTTAAGACAAATAAAGAAATTAAAAACGAGAAGAAAAACTCCAATTAACCATTGTTGCTGTAAAATTGCTGTAGAATTGGTTTGCTGTCAGTCCCATCTTGGAATAGGCGACTAGAAATTGAGGGACTCGGCGCACCTAGCCTGACAAGCCAGACTGACTTAGGGCGTAAACACGGCATATAAGTCCAGAAATCCGCCGGTAGCGGCAGATTTCAAAGCCGGGACTATCAGGGTCAGCGGAAACAGTTTTGAACCAACCGGATAACTTCAGATGTATTTAATACACATGGCCCAAGCCAGTCTGGCTGGAAAGGCTAGCCTGCACTTGCTGGGGCCTGCAGGGTGGGTTGGGGTCTCTTTCTGCAATCTCCAATAGCTCCGGCTGTCCCTTGCTGCTTTTGGATGTGAAGTGGTCTTTACCCTTCTCACCATTGTAAGGTCTGTGCAATTCCAGCTTACCAATTTTGTATTTCTGTATATTTATTTATAAAGGGACATCGCATATTAATGAACACAAAGTAAACATGTGAGATTATAGCCAGTGCTAATTTCCATCTCTAGTCCCTCAGGAGGCAGAGCCACCCTCAACAGAGCAATACATTGCAATTACATACAAAACAATACAGTACGATGCCAAGAACAACCTAACAAAATAGAAAATAGAAAATACACCAATACCTCAGACTGTGTACTGAGAAAACCTTTACTCTTCATAGTTTTCAAGATTAAAAACAATATAAAGTAAAATGGATCCAAGTAAAACAGGTTTTATATGTGCCTACATATATGACGTGACAAGGCACGGTGAGACAGCAGCATAAGCAGAACAGAGGCTACGTAATGTTTTTTCAAAGAGCTACCTCTCACTAAAACCATATTATTCACTACTTTTTCAAAGGTTTGCCATCCTTTAGCCTCTGGACCTCGTGCCCTGAGGGCCTCGGCTCTTTCACACCTTTTAGCCAAACGTTGCTTTTTTTCTGACATCCCACTTCTGCTTTGTGTCAGTTTTCTTCTTTCAACAAAACTGCAATACAGATTTTCTCTACATCACTGTTCCCACACAGCAGCACTTTGTTGCTAAATTATTATCTTAGCAAAATACGTTTCTCCATTTCTGTTCTGTTTCTTTTGTATATTTTACGTTGCAAATCCTCATTATCCCTTTTAAAGCTTATTGATTTCAGCCGCATTCCTCCGAGTTTGCCTTCATTTGCTAAACCTGTCTGGAAGTCGGTTCCTGGCCCTGCTGTTGCTGCCTTAGTAAATCAAATGCTAATTACACAGAGATTGCAAGAACAGATTGAATGGAAGAGGCAGCACAAATTCCCCCTGCTCTGTTATTTATGCAACGCTGGCCTTGGATGTAAACAAATATCTATCATGGAAGAGATGGAGGGATCCGGTAATGTCTGAAAGATGGTTTATCAATGTAGTCACTTATACTGCATCAACCTGAGTTTGGGATGTGTCTATAGCGTTTGAATCCCTTTTGACGGATTGAGCTCCTGTCCTTATCACAGGTTGTGGATTTATTGGTGTTGTCTTTGAGCAAGATGCATCATTATTTCCTCATTTACTTACATGGCACCGAGAGAGCAAAACTGTTGCTCTTCACCCACAGACACACATCCCACTCCTGTCCAACACCGCATTGAGCACACTTTCAGCCTCCTCTTGCATATATTAGCGTCGCTTTTACTAATTATCTTGTGACTGTTGAGCTTATAAATGAGCTTCTCATCTGTCTAATCAGGGCGGTAAACTGGTTGCGCCCCAGCAATGCGATTCCACCCTAATCAATTAACACCTTGTCTGATTTGGTGCTGCCGGTAGCTGTCCTGTCTGCGTTTTAATATCTTCTCTTGTGTGAAAGTCGGCTGATGGAGGCGGTGGGAGAGGACCGGCCGACCCGCTCGTCTCTCTGATGTATTGCACTCCTGGGGAGAAGCAGCGTGTGACGCCTGTGGAAGTGAGAGTGTAATAATCACAGGATGATTGTGAGATTAATTAGTTTCATCTTGTCACTTGTCTCCCCTACAAAATGGCGAAAAAAACAAGGATGATGTTGACAGAACAGATTGCCACCAAGATGGAGATGGAGGATACGTGTACGCCGTCCAAGATCCTTGAATAAAGTTTGTGTTTGTGAGCATGGGTTCATCTTGACACATAAAACTGCAGCAATATTCAAAAAGAGCAAATGCCGTTTTGTTGCTACCTCTGTGTTTTGTGTTCATTTTAAGCTCTGTTGTTTGGAGACAACAAGAAGTGACGTTTCTGACCTGCTTTCAACAATGGCTTTCTTCTTGCTACTCTTCGATTAAAGCCCGACTTATCAAGTGCAAGGCTAATACTGGTCCTGTCTACAGTTTTCCCACCTAAACAGTGGCACTGTGCAGCTTCTCGAGCGTTACCATGGATCTGAGTGCTAATGCTCCTCTTAGCGGGCCTGTCACTTTAGGAGAATTGCCATGTCTTAGTAGGTTTGTGGTTGGGTTATACTGTTTCCATTTATAGGAGATGGATTGGACAGTGCTGTTTGAGCTGTTCAAAGTAATCACATGTAACTGCTATGGTAGAGCCTGGTCTAGACAGTTAGCCATGAAAACCCAATAGCGTACACGATAAAATTCATTGTTTTCTCGCCGGTGGTTGCTCCGTCCTGAAAGCATCAAGCTTATTTTTTTCTCGTTGCTTTTTTTTTTTCTTTTACTGCAGAGCCACCTCAAGCATCAGTGACTGTCCCTCTTCTCATGCACTGTCAGTTCAAACAGCCACAGATGCATGATCCCCTTTTCACATGAGCAATGCCAAAATGATTCACCCACCAAGGGAAAAGGTACAAACAAAAGCTACAGGGAGGGGTTATCTTTTTATGCCTCATTTACACAAGATAATAGGATTCCCATCTTTGTATGTAATCCCTCAGTGAGATTTGTTTGTTCTAGATTATAATAAATTAAATTGCAGAGTTAGCAATGAGGGGGCTCAAACTGAATTTGTTTGTTTCAAAGATCTGTAGTTTAGTTCCCTTGATAAATTTTTCCAATCTACAGAAAAAACAAATACAAAGGTTTTGCATCTTGGTGTGTTTGACCTTAGTTGATAAAGCCAGATGTTTAAGGAGATTTTGACTGGGGGGTTCTTTCCAAATTATGCTTCTAAGAGAAGTCTCTGTGCTCTTCTAGATTTAACTTGATGCTGCTACATTTAGGAGATTGTGCATGCCCCAATTTACAGTTTATGTGAAAATGCTTCCAACATAAAGTCTGTAGTGCCTTTTTTTATTAATGCTCCCTCAAACAGTTAAATAGTTTACTGGCAGTTCTTCTATCATCTATCCATCCATCCATCCATTATCTGTCACGCTTGTCCCTCGTGGGGTCACGAGGGGTGCTGGTGCCTATCTCCAGCATTCAATTAGCGAGAGGCGGGGTACACTCTATCGCAGGTTCTTGTATCAGAGAAAGCAAAATTCAGACTGGTTAGTGCTGCAGAAAACTAAAAGGAATTTGATTTTGACAAAACTCTGTATTTTATTGAGTAAAATTATGTTACTTATCCAGCATGTTTCTTTATATGGCTAATATATACAGTTCTGAAACCAAAATCATCTGACTTTGTCAGCAAATATTGGGACACAATTTAAACCCAATACATGCATTTTGTCATGACGCTTGTTTTTGGTTTTCTTTGATTTGCTTTGTTTTGTCAATGTGGTGACTGCAATAATCTGTCAATGTTTTAATTGCTTCCAAATTCTAAAACTTTCATGTCTTTAACTTTAAGAGAGAACCAACTATGTTGTCATGCCTCTGTGTGTGACAAGAACCTCCTGAGTGTGTGGACAGTAAATATGTTAGAGGGGTTTGGCTCAAGTCATTTGGTGGATAGAGAATCTGCTTTGATGAAATATTTGCTGGGTTATAAAGGTTTTTCAAAGTTTTAGAAAGCTGAGCTAGGTATGGAAATACCTAAAGTTACAGAACAGGATCTAAGCACTCTGTTAGGATTGTAAGCAGCAGCACAGTCACATGCTGGGTGTACCTAAAAGATGACGGAAATGACTAGGTCAGTTTTTTAAGGTAATGTATGCTCTCTACGATGTTAGTCGCACTGCCCTTTACATGTCCGCCTGAATAAAGATTATTGTAACTTTGAATACACACAAAACAGAAATGAATGGAAAGGAACCCGAACTGGTTTATTTTACGTTCAGTCATGTTTGTTTATTTTCACAGCAGTTAGATAGCATTTCTGAATGTGTAGAAAACAAGAGCTTCGTCATATTTATTCTGTTCATGCTGGAGTTTGTCCTTTATAAATATATTTTGTAGTTAATAAAACAACAACAAAAAACTGAAAACTAAATAAAAACACAGTAAAAACAAACAAACAACAAAAACCTGTTCTGTACTCCTCAGACTGAAGAAGCCTCTTTGAGAAGAGACAAAATGTTTCAACAAAGAACCTGTCCAGAAGACCTACTCAACTTAGTTTTTTTATCAGCTATGTTTAGTTTCATTGTTAACTGTAGCACTGTTTTAATCTAGTATTTAGGGAGTATTAGGGCCATATGCTTGTTTGTGCTCCAGATAGAACTGTTCCTCTAATAATAGACTGCCTATGTTTACCTATTTTGTCAATACTTTATCAGAAACCTTGGGTTGTACTCTTTTCTAAAACTGGCTTAGTCTTCAGAACTCTGCACTTTCCTGCAAATTAAAACACCCTGTTTGTCACAATTCTAAAAACTAGGACACACCTTTACACATGGCAACACAAAGGGGTCTTTTACAGCAGACAATGTCTTTCTTTCCACTATTGGAAAAAGTATTTTTTTTTTCACCACGGGCATCTTGCTTTGTTGTTGCTCTATGTGGGCAATAACAATGCTCCCACAGCGCATTCACAGGATGTGAGTTTAAACTGGACTCAAAATTCAACATTGCATACAACACTAAATAATGCCAAGACGCACATCACGCCTCTCTGAACAGCCAAGTCCTTTGTAATAATTCTGAACTGCACCAGGCTCAGTGCTGCTGGCTAAAGTACTCTGTCATTGCACTTTGTATTGCTGAACTACCCCTTTGGCAGCAGAGACCAATCTCGGCTGGGATCGCACTTTGGGATACTAAGCATTGTTGAAAGGAGTCAATACTTGGCAAATGTACAACTAGAGCTCAGCCCTAAAGAGGGACTAGAGGAGCACATTAGATTGCCACTACTGATGTTGGGTCTCCTCGGGTCGCAGGGTTTTTCCGGATTTTGTGTTTAATTATAGATGGTTGGTGAAGAACCTTATCTGCTGTTGGTTCGTATTGTGTTTATTATAAATTGGGTACAGAGAAAAAAAGTAGTTTCCTTTTTTACATTTTAGAATTGTATGCCAATTATTTATATTTATTTATAATCTGTTTTAACCGGATAGACATGGTATACTTTTGTGTTAAACCAATTTTCAAAGCTATGTTATCCCAATACTACTCCCAAGTGTCTGACAGGAAATTCTACATTATTGTTGCATTTTGAAGTTGCAATAATTACATGTAAGAAAGAACTGAGGAGAATATGCGGTGCATAAAGGAGAGTGTTAAATTAAACAAGCTGTTCTCATTTGAACTTTAACTGAAGATTCCTCCTCTGATAGGAACTGAACTAAATCTTTGATCAATAATTTAGAGGAGCATAATATAGTAGAATTGGCAACACACTAGACACCGTGGCAATTAAGTCAATATCAGTATCAAAATCTATGCTTCTGCGATTGTTACCTCAATTAGGCACAGCCAGCTGTGAGGGTCCTTTTCTTGGTTTTCAGGGCACAAACAGTGCTGTAAAATCTTTAATAGCAAGGTACAATCTGCAAATTGTCAGCCAGTCTTGACTTCAGATAATTATGTTTAAAAGTCTGGTAAGCCAAATTCACGAACCATATAACACTAAGGGGAAAACGAACACTGTTTCATTAGTTCAGTAAACCTAAAACTAAAAGTAGATATTAAGAAGTAATTTAATGAAAAACTATACATAAGACATGTTTATTTCCACACATTGCTTCCTTTTCAACCTATGCCCACTATAACTAGATTTTTCTGTGTCATAAAAGAAAGTGTGAACTCTCATAAAAAAGAAATCAAAACTCAGCTGAATTCAACATGCATCTGTTTGATCTCTTCTTCTTTCCATTATTTAATGTTTGCACTTTGCTTACAGTTTCCCAGAAGAGTCAAATGACAAATAGAGTTTTCTTAGATAACCTTTGACAAAGCCCTATACATCATCTTGAGACAAGTTTCACTTTGAAAAAGTAGAGCACATTTAACTACAGGGCTAAAAAAATATAGTTGATGGTTTTGAAAAAATATTTAGAAATGTTTCATAGGTATAGATATATCAGTTAGCATGCCATTTAAAATCTTTACTTATTCTAATTACTAGAAAACTTCAATATAAAATTTGAGTTATGAATAACTTGAATATGTTGGTCCCAGGAGGAGTGCAGTAGCATAAAACAGAATACATCTTTCTAAAGCTATTAATCTAATAATTACATATATGTTGAAGAAATAAATTAAACGTCTTGTATTATGTTTTGCCAGTGAGTTAGACAAAAAAGGAAGACTAGATTAAATTGGACATTTGCTGAGTGTAAGTTGTGACAAAATTTACATTTTCCTCATATGACTGATCAGCTGTTTCTGCTGTTGATGTCTTACTGGATATCCCCATAACGTGCTTAGAAATGATTTTCTTTCTCAACATTTCTAAGCTTGCATTTAACATCACCAATACTCGTTGACATGAGGGAACAATTACAACTTGCTCGACAGAAACCAATTCTTGAAAACCTCTCAATTTTTCTCAGATGTTTGGTACATACTAGTTTGCAACCTCTATTCCTGTTTATTACACCCATGCGTAACATCAATTAAAGTTTTACTGATACCATCTGGAGGGTGGGCTTCTTTACGGTACCAAAAAAAATATACCATTACAAGGACTAAACATTCCCGTGTAGTTTGTAATGACGCGTTTTGGGTCGCTAGGAGTTTTCTCTGTTAAAAGAAACTGGACCACCAGGAAATATTGCAAGTTAACAGCCTTATCAACTGATCCAAAGTAAACAAACCACAGGTATGAAAACACCCAAAGAAACTGGAAAATAGCTATTGAGAAGGAGTAATAAGTGATACAGAA
The DNA here is from genome assembly GCF_011125445.2 of Fundulus heteroclitus. Classification (NCBI taxonomy): domain Eukaryota; kingdom Metazoa; phylum Chordata; class Actinopteri; order Cyprinodontiformes; family Fundulidae; genus Fundulus; species Fundulus heteroclitus. Next base: position 506,687 of record NW_023396545.1, on the reverse strand, counting down.
ACCAGGTGAGTACAATCAACAGATTGTGCAACAGCTGGGTGAGAATCTAAGCAGGAAACTGATGGAAGGATGAATAATTGGCACAGCAGAAACTGAATGTAAACACAGGATTTACTCTTATAGAGTAGATCCTGGATCAGGATAGAGTAAGTCCTGTATTTGTATAGTCTGTAGAGTAATACTCTTATGTTAGAGTAATACTAGCATAAGAGCCTAAACCAAAATGCCAAAAATCAGGACACAAAAAGAAGTAACTCTTAACACAAATGAATTCATTTACATGGACTGATCCATGGATCAAACCTAATGGCTTTAGCACTAAAATTGTCTAAATGCCAACACAAATGAGAACCAAAACACAAACACCTATGCATTATGAAACTTGTTTTACTTAGATTAAGGACGGGATTACCGCTACTTGAATTTTGAATTGTACTATATTTCTAATTATTTTAGTCTGCATTAGTTACTAAATATTTGCAACTTCGTGAAATACAAGCAGACTAATGTTATAAACATATCTATGTCAGAGCAACCGACCTCAATAAGTTTACATAATGCAAATATGGACAGTGGGTAAAACAATTTACACACAGATTTAAAATACATACACAATTGGAATAAACGAGATTTTTTTCCCCTATTAAAATATTCAATCTAAACCTTCTGTGACTTACTGGTTAAAGCCTCTTAGGGATTTACATCCACTTCTTCTCAGACAATTTTGCCTTAATGTTTTTGTCTTTGCTCTTACCTTAGCTATCAGATGATTTTGAAAACTCCAAAGATTATCCAACTCCTCTCAAAGGGATTTGTTGCTGTTTGGCAATAGCACAGAGCTGATTCCCTTAAGCCTGAAAAGCACTGCAGGAATTTATCTCCATTAAGCAACAGGATTAAAAGCCATGGTGGTTCAAGGGGTTTTCCAGAGAAGGCTTTGTACTGCTACCTTCTTCCAAGCAGAACAGACAGCACTTTTACTCACTGTCTGCTTATTAAATGATCTAAGATTAATGGTGATTTATTTGATCTTTAAAGACTCTTGTTTGTGTCAGTGGATGGTTAATATGCAGAGACCTTTTCAATGGAAACTGATTTTCCTTTTTCCAGAAGCCTGCAAAAATCTATACTTCAAATTTCACAAAACTAAACAAAAGTCTATTGGTTTATTCACAATCATTTCCTGTGAAGTTCTGAAATAGATAAATGAGGGGAGAAATCAATATAGAAACTCTTTTACTAAAGGTTTTTTTTCCATGATTTTGTTTGGTGAGACATGCTTTTATGTGACTATTTTACTTTGATCCTGAACCTTTGTATCATTCGAGACCTCTTAAAGATGTGACAAACAAATTTTGTGTTTTGTCTGATTCATCTATAAGAGGAAGCTATCCATCTGGAATTTCACTTTTAGGGATGTTTTAAGAACTAGAAAGGTTTCTTGCCATGAATACATAACTTCAGAGTTTTAGGCTGAAATGCAGACATTGAACACAACAGCTTGTTATTGATGGAGACTTTGCCCCAGTCTGAAAGCTGTTATTTTCAGCAGACCTTGAAAGCCTTACATGATGCTACTTGTATTGTTGGAAGTAACAGTATGGACATTTCACCTCAAGTTCCTTCTGCTTTCTGAATCATACCTAGTTTTTTAACTTTCTACAGTATACAACTACAACGAGGACTTCCATCTTCTTGATTAATTTATAGGGTTTTTAATGATACGTAAATCCATGTGCTTTAACATACAACTCCTAGTGGAACATGGTGTTTGCTTATTTCATTGTATTTCACCCAAAGTTACAGTCACCAAAACAGCCGAGCAGTGACAAGATTTTAGACAGGGAGTGTGGTTTGGTGCAGAAGATTATCAGGGATTGACACTGGATTACAGAAAAAATCTGTTGAAATCTCAAGTGATACCAATCCACAGGTTATCCACAGGCGAACAATTATTAGCCTGTGGATAACGTTGAGCCATCAGCTACTGCTGTCCCCGCATGTCAGGAACTTATGAGAAAATAACTGGAGCTGGCAAGTAGCAATCCAGTGTTTAGGAATTCCAGTAATTTAAAACCTGTCACAGATGTGTTTAAAAATTTAACATCTCACGTGCTCTTTACATCACTTATTGACCATGACATTCTGTTGCTTAGTGACAAAATCAGTTTATTAAAGGAGCAAAAACAAGGAGCACTTATTTAGCTTGTAGCCTCATTCTGTTTAGACATGTCTCCAAATTTATCACTGCATGTATGCCATCTTAATGTCCACTTGTTGAAGTAAAAAAACATGACAATGACAGACTGGCTATAACTGTGGAGTGTCTTGTTGTGCAGTTTGGACATGTTAATATAAGTGAACTCGTTTGGAACATTTGTTGTACTGTGTGGTGCATTCCTCGAAGGGTTTTATGTTGTACAAACTGGAGGTTGGCATTTTGGGTCATTCTAAAAAGATAATTCTTGCTAATATTGCGGCAACAATTAAGATTAGTACTGGTAGAGAAATTAACGTCACATTTACTGGTAGGAAGTGAGATTGGTAAATCTACTTCATAAAGTTTTATATACGTTTTAGAGAGTAAAATGTACACAAAGGTTTGCCGGTTGAAGTTTAAAGAAGCTAATTATTACAAAAACTATATGTGTATTGGTTTAATCTTAAATTTGGACTAGATAATATGCTTTAGTTGGTGATATTCAAGAATTTATTCTTATCGATGTCATATGAATCTTCTAAAACATTAAAGGGTAAGATTTTTTCTTCCTTCACATGTGCCCTCTTAGTGATGATTTACTGTTCCATGTTGAAAAGTTAAGAGCCCTTTTATTTTGAAGGATGTTTGGGTTATTACAAATATGTGTTGGTCTGTGAGGAGGAACTGAAAACCTGTTCGGTTTGAGATATCCCCACAAGGCTGTCAGAGACAAACTGTTATTGATGCTTTAAAAACTGCTATGCAGCTTAATTAAAGGGCTGACAAATGGAACATCTGGGAAACAGACTTTTTGTTTGTAGTTATTGAATTTCCAAAGTGTATTAAATGAAAATCATTTTCTTGTTGAGATCAGTTCTAAAATGCTGATGCAAGTCAGCTGATGAAGTGCATGCAGAAAACCCTGAGCTTCATTTCTTTCTTTAATTCATTTAAAGAGAGTTAATTCTTATTAACCATGCCCCATCACAATATTTGCCTTGTACAGATAGTATATTACAGTAATTTCATTTCCAGCTAAGTTGGGCTACCACAGATTTTGTTTTTATGGACATGTTTAAAGATTTTCTGACTGAAGTGTTCAGTTAGAGATGCCACACAGTTGCAAGATTTTTGTAAGTGCTATATAAATAATGTAGTAATGATCCCATTCTATCATTTTTTAATCTTATACTATGCAGTGCATTCAGATGCTCTGATTGAACTAATGATGGTGATTTGCTTTTTTTCACATGCCAAAAACATAGGGTGTCATGATTTGTTCTGATGACCCGAACATACTACACACAGAGCTTGGTATTTTGTGATTTTATTGAATGAGATGGCTGTTGGATGATGAAACCAGAGAGACAGGCCGGGACTGGAACAGAGATGTAAGTGAAGGCAGGAGCTGACGGCCCGGAGATTTTTTTCCGGTAATCTCATAACCTTGGGATCCCTAACAATCGTTTGGAAGAAAAAATATATTTGCATCAGTAAAATGTTCCATTACTGTTGTTCTAGATCTAGACAGTAACAAGGACCGGGTTGATCTGGTAGCTTGTTTACCCTGTCATCGGTAACCTAAAATTTAAATAAATCACTGTGTAGAAAGATATGTTGTGGATAAATATTGGAACTGTATCTACCTTTTCTACAGTGCAGTATTTCAAAGCCAGCAACAAAGCATATTGAATATTGTGGCAATGAAAAATAAGTTATTGAAATTTTGGTAATGGAATAAACTCCATAAACCCATCTGTACTCTCTGGCCTTAAATACAGCATTAGAGAATTGGGGGTGGGGGGGTCTCTCTCTTTCTCTCTTTTGCTCTCTCTGGGGTTCTTGAATTTTCTGTTGTTTATTTTTTGTTTTTTTGGCATCTCTGTACTACAATTTGGTCAACATTGCAGTTGTTTTTAAATGTTCTATATAAATAAACTAGAAACCTGAAAACTTGAAAAAACAGTGAGTCAGTACTTCCGTTGACACATTATACGCGCGGCTTCTTGATGGTGTAGGCTGTAAATGGGTCAATGGGAACTCTGATCATAAAACGACAGACAAGGTCAGCAACAATACTGACACAGGCTGTGGCATTTAAACAATGCTCAATGGGTACTTTGGGGCCCGTAGTGCACTAAGACAAATCATGATGAGACATGATGTTACATGGTCAAACCTCTGTTAGATATGCCAATGTAGATTGCAAGATTAAAATAATAATAATAATAATAATAATAATAATAATAATAATAATAATAATAATAATAATAATAATAATAATAATAATAATAATAATAATAATAATTTTAATCAATGCATTGATACAACCTTCAGTGACTCTGGATTTCTTTGTTTCTTTGTTTTTTAGGTTATAGGTCATGGTACATAAATCATAATTATCTTTGGAAATGTTTAAACAGAAACATAAAATGTGTTTAATTTGATTTATTTCAAGAGTCTGTAACTGAATGTACCATGCAAACTCCTTGTATTTTAGCCTCTGAAGATACAATATTAGGTTTGTCTCTGTACCTTAGTTATTTGTTGTTTCTGCTCTTTGGAAATAATAATTAGCCACTTGCATTGCCTTAAGCTTAAAATGTAAACCCCACTTAAGTTCCAACATTATTGTGTTTGGTGGGAAAAGAACAAATTACACTGCACCTTGACAGAAATGCAAATCAGACAAGATTTTACAACAGACCTGTGAGCTTCATTAAGCCAAATGAGGCACCTGAACTTTGTGCTGAATTCAGGAGGCCTGCATAAGAAAGTGAGCCGGCACAGATACTTTGTTGCTTGAAGAAATCCTATCACCAAGTCCCAATTGTGAATGCAGTGGTACCTTGTTAAAGTGTACTTCATCAAAGTTGCCTTTGAAGTATTAGCTGACAGAAACTATTATGTGCAGTCGACTTGACAGGTCTATAAAAAAACATCATGGGAAAATCTGAACAAAGCTGTAGGAGAGGAAAGCTGAGGTGAACTCAGGTCTTAGAGTTTCTTTATAGATTCACTCCAGAGCCGATAGTGTTTTAAACAAGAAGATGAAAAAAAAAAAAAAACATTTTTAATTTCTGCTAGTAAAAGAAAACGAAATCATTTTGTTCATTTTCATTACAGAGGAAAAAGTCTTAGAGTGCTCTAAGGAGTGTATCACTGTCTCCTTGTGCTATTAAAAGTAGACATACTATGCAAATAAGGGTTATTTGGAGGGTGAACCTAATAGATTTAAAAATTAGACTACTTTTGATTGGAAAGCTTAATTGATTACAGTGGGGTTTAAAATATTTTTAACCTTTACAATGTGATGTATTTCTGTTAAAACAGAGCCAAAAACAGTGAATTCACTATTAAAATTAGACAACTTATTTTAATTCAGTAATTAAAATAAGCTCATCACAACAATAAGATAAATCAGACATTACAATTATATCCCAAAATAAAAATATTGAAAGTAATGAAAAATACATATATATGCTTCATTTACAGAAATTGTATACATTCAGCAAACATTGTGTCCTTACAATCAGTTTGCAGCCAGTTTTATCTTTTACTCTCTATGGAGGAGTCTTACCATCCTTTTCCAAACACGTGTATCTTAATTTCACAGCATTTCTTTTCATTTAAATTTACATCAGTGCATTGTTCATTCCAACTTAGTAACTCTATTTTTCTTCAGCCATTCTTTGGTTCATGCATCCACCCATTGTCTATATGCGTTTGTCCTTACAGTGTCATGGGGGCTGTGCCCATCACCAGTGGTCACAGGGTGAGAGGTGGGGTACACCCTGGACAGGTCCATCACAGGGTCGTACAGAGACCCAGAGGACAAACAACCCAGAATCCACACACTTATACCCAAGGACTATTAAAAGTAACTCATTAACCCAACAGTCGCGTTTGTGGCTTTAGCTTTGTGCTGTGGTGTCCCTTCGTGATTCAACAGGAATGGGTCATCTTCCAACTGATAATGTCAGTGCCATGACTGCTCCATACAATTGTATTTATATTCCAATTCTATAAAATATTTTGGTATGCTGAAACATTAGTTTATCTTTCTGAAAAGAGCCAAGCCCATTTTCTGAAAAATAGCCCCCGCTAGCAATCTAGTGTTCACCAAACCTTACACTTGATAAAATGCAGTCAGGCAAGGGTTGTTTTCATAGCAACTGCCAGATTGAGCCAGAAAGCCTTGATTTGTCACTCCACAGAACACATCTCCACTAGTCTAGAGTCCTGCAGTGACGTGCTTCTGACATTTGGCAATGCACTTGGGGATGTAAGGCTTGATGCAGCTGCTTGACCATGGAATCCCATTCAATAGAGTTCTCTAATCTACCTAAAGTTTAAAGGTCTGTACCTATTGACTCTGTAGAGAGTCGGCGAGGTGGGGGTCAGACCCTCTGACACCACCCTTTGATTTTCTGAAACCTACCACTCTATGGCTGAGTTTCTGTCATTCCTTACCGTTTTCACTTTGTTATAATGCCACTCAGAGCTGACTGTGGAATAGTTGGTTTTGAGGATACTTCACAACTTGTTGCGCATCCTATTGCACATCCCATCATGGTACCACGCTGGAATTCTCTGAGCTCCTTACTGGGACTCATTATTTTACAAATGTTTGCAGAAACAATCTGCTTGCCAAGGTGCAAGGTTTTATACACTCGTGACCATGGAAGTGTTTGGAGCACCTGAATTCAATGTTTTGGATGGGTAAGCAAGTACTTTTAGCAATACAGTGGATAATTGGTAAGCATGAGGCTCTTTAAAACAACTGCCCATGCCTTTTGCATCTGCTATTACTTTGAACATATTCTAAATGCTTTAAGTCCATATTTCATATAATTCAGTTGAGCAATGAAGCAAGAAAATGAGGTTTATTTGCAGTGACTACAACGCCACTACTGTAAGACACTCTGACTTCCCCTTTGAAGCGCTACACAAGGATCATATTCTATGACGATTTAAAATGATGGCCTATGATCCACCTGATTCAAAACTTCGTATTGCCAATGACATATCCTGTTTCAGGAACTTTTTGTTTTGCTGATGCTTGCTTGCTTGTAATTGAAAAACAAAACAATGAACGTCAACAATGAATAATGATTACTGCATTTTCTCAGATTGATTGATTGCTCTACTTTAACATTATTGTGTGTTTGTTTTTGAAGACGTGGACATAACCCTTACTTTTAGAGTTTTCCTCTTTATTCAAAATATATTTATGTTAAATTTTAATAAGTCCCACTATGGTCTTAAATAATCTAAAAAGTGGCCTAATTTTTAACTTAAATAGTCAATTAACTTTTTGTTTTTATTTCATGCCTGTCTTGAGATAACAAAATTGCTAAATTCTGAATTACAAGACCATATTTATAACACTTGAAAAGTAAAAGAGTAACACTTAGTATAAAAAGTACAATAGGATGAATTATATGTTGAATTAAATTAATTTCACTTAAACAGCATGTTCTTGTTCGATATGATCAGTACTCCCTGCCACTCCTGTAAAATTAAAAAGTATGGAAGCCTAATATTTAAAGAAATTATTAATGGATTACTTAATTTGTTGTTCATGAAATAGTGAATAGAAAAAGCTCTCTGCTCGAGCATTATTCATTTTCATCTTTCTCATTGTTTTGCTAATTCATATTATTTATTATATTTCAGGTACTGCTTTTCATGTTGATTCATTTGACATGTACTCTGGAAGTTTTCACCTACTTTAAATAAACAATTTCATACATTTACATCAGTGTTCTCAAACTGGAATATAAGTCTGCAAATGAGTACCTGACCTGTGAGCCACACGTGTTACATTGGTAACTTTTTATATTTTAGAAATCTGTCTATTAATGAAACAGGAATTTGAGAATATTGACTTGAGACACTTACAAATGCTTATTTATCTTGCAGTGCCCTCCAGGGCTGAGTCCAATGAAGGATGGGACTGGGTGCTATGACCACCACATTGGCATCGACTGCTCTGACGGCTTCAACGGCGGATGTGAGCAGCTGTGCCTCCAACAGCTGGCCCCTCTAGAGGATGACCCAACGCTCTACAACATCCAGATGTTCTGCGGGTAAGCAACAGCACAAGTCAGCAGTTTTTACCTGTAATTACTCTTAATTATTATGTTTCATAAACCTGTCACCCTGAGGCCTGTCACCATTAATGAGACAAGGTGTCACATATGAAAAGACAAATCTTTCGCCATCACTTCGTAAACACTTTAGGAAAAACCTCTGATTTGTGTTTGATAACTCAAACTCTCTCCCTAAAAAAAAAACAAAAAAAAAACAGGCCGACTACACTCAACAGTTTTAGTTAAAAACGCTCTAAAACTTAATTTCTTGCAACAAAATCATTTCAAGAAATGCACAGAGGTGTGATTATATTTGAAGTGTAATAAACATCATGTTTTATTCGGTGCCCTTTCAGTACTCTTCTAATCTTTGCTCAAAGTTGGCCAAATCAAAAATAAAGTCATTTGGAGTCTGCCCAGCTGCTAAATTAATGTCAGCAAGTGCCTATGTTTCTATGGCAACTAGATGGTGACAGCCGATTACTGTAGCTGTTGGAACACTTCCTTTTTCAGTCTTTGTCAGAAAGAAGCTTTGCATACAGAAAACATATTCATTCACTGGTTTCTTTTAGAAAGAAAGTCATCTCAGGATCAATTAACTGAGCAAAAAATATCCAGAAAGTGTTAAACAAGGGGTTTCTAAATATGAGAAACTGAGATGCAGGACTTATAATAATTTAGAACAGCAAAAACCAGATGGATAATAAAAATAGTTAATACAGCCGAATAAGGACAGGTGTTTACTATCTGAAGGGATGTAGTAGAATCATATGACCAACTTTAATGAAAGAGTTGTAAAAAAAAAAAAAACAGCAGTCCAAAAGGAAAGTTTCTAACCCGTTCTTAGATATAAAGAAACTGCCCAACTCCTGAACCCACACTGGGGTTTGGTGCCACAAGAGACGAGATATCTAAAAGTTCTGCTTCCTACTATATCCTCTGTATCAAAAAGTTTTATTTTTTTTTTACTTTTAGATGGAGAGCAATACAGCACTGCAGGATTATATTAGTGAGAACTTTATTCAAGCTTTTTATTTAATGTAAAAGGAAAAACAAACAGCAGGGCTAAAATAATTGCAAGCACAACTCATTATTTCACAATGAGTTAGGAACATTTCAAAGAATTGTTTTGACATTCTGACAGTGATGTCCATTCAAAATGCACACCTTGTTAATGCAATTCTGTCCAAGTGACAAAAACCTCTTTATCACATTTTAAAGCACCAAAACAGGCTTTTGTATTTTTAACACATGCTTGTTATATGCTATAGTTATATGATTATGTTATATGCTGAAAAATGTGTTGAGTCCAAGCACAGGACCCTGCAGAACTATGTGGTTATATATGTTGCATGATTGTTTATATAAACAAACCACCTGTTTGAAAGTTTACGGGATTTAATTGGGATTGGCTCTTTTTGCTTATTAATATAATCATCTTTTAGTAAATTAATGCATCAATTGTTATAAATTCTAGCATTAAAATGTAACTGAACAGACACACAACCAATATGGGAAACTCCAAGATCCTCGTTCACTTTCAGTATGGTTGTTTTGGTACTCTGGTATTCTCATCTCTTTCTGAGAGGTATAATTTTTTCTTCTAACCTGTTTCCTGCAGTGTCTTTGAATATTACTTTTATGCAAACCATTTTACTAAATTAAAATGTACTTTGTTAGGATTCCTGGACAGAGATAAATTATCTCATACAAAAGCAATTAAATCAAGCAGTAGGTACCCTATAAATAAGGATAGATTATTTAGATTATTTCTAAATAGGAGTTTTAATTAAGGTAAAAGACTGAATAAATAGGCTGTTTGGGGTGATGTTAAATAGATACTGTAAGTTGGCAAGATTTGTAAAGACATCAACTCTTAGTTTCTGCTTTCATTGCTGGACTAAATGTTTTTTTATGTAAAGTTGCAAAATATGTTATCACTTCCACGAATTAAAGGGATATATGTCTGAAGAGTTTCTGAGATAAACTGTCACCCTAAGTAGAGTGCTGAAACAAAATCCAGATGCTTTGTCTTCTGTTTTCAGTTAATCCAATTAGGTAGCTACCGTCTGTTGTATTTACTTAAGATTCATGATTCTGAAATTGATTAAGAACAGCACAAACTGGATAGCTCTTAACAGATGACATGGGTAGCAATCACTTGAAAACATATTTTCATTCTCCAATAAATTATGTTAAATTTGTTGTGTTTGACTCATACAATAGTTGGGAAGGGAGGGAAAGTATAGCTTATTTAGTTAACAGTTCCTGATATGTGCTATAGCAGACTTTGATTTCAAACGGGTCAATTGTCCTGGGCCCAGGACAGGGGGGTGCAAAACAGACACTATGACCATTAAAATACAGGCAGAAGTAATTTTTCAGAAAATATTTGTGTGAAAATATTTAATATCAGAGTAAATAAATATATAGTTGAAGCTGCTTTGCTGCTCCCCCTCCCCTCTCGTACATGGCTCAGCAGCGCCAGCCAATCAGCACGCAGGCTCAACCTGGCCCACCAACTCAGCTTTCTCTCCACTCAACACACAAACAACGACGCGGCTGCTGCTCAGACTCGGAGAGAGAGAGAAAGACCGCAGGAGCGGAAAAACATTAAGGGGGGGAAGAAGCGTCGTATTTTGATACCGTAAATGAAGTCAAGCTGTATGTTTTGTAAAAAGCTGGTTATATTTAGTGGAAACACAACAAATTTATATAAGCACGTGACCATGAGCAAGAAAACGTCATGCGACAGAAAACGAGAGAGGAGACGAAACTTCTGTCATTGCCCCGACAGACCCAGACCCACAGACTGACATCACTGACTTAGGCGTTTCAGTTCTCCAGAGAACATCCAGGTAGATCAGAGTGGTCATCTTCAGCAGCAGTTCAGAACCCAGTACATAAACACCCAGCGTGATTTTGAGGAGGAGGCAGAAAGAGCCATCCCTAGCAATAACAGAGACATTGCAGGTGGAGAGGCTTACTGCCCGATCAGATAGTCTGAGCATAGTCACTCAGAGATGGATTACACCATTAATTTCGATGGTCCTGCGTTATGGCCAACAAAACTGACTGATTCTGATCGAACAAATGTTGTGCGTTTAATGGCAAAAAGGAAGCCTTTCTCAGAGATTCAGAGGGCAGATAATTCCCAAAGTATGTAACATATTATACTTCCTGCAATGGAGGGGAAAAAGATTGTTAGGGACTGGCTAATATACAGCAGGTCAAAAAAAGGCCATATTTTGGCTGCAGTGCTTGCTGTTCTCTTATAAAGAAAAGATCAAACGGTGCACTGAATTTAATAGATGGGTTGAAAATATCCAATATAAAATACAGAGATTTCCAGGGCATGAAGTATACAGTTAAGTTGACTTTTTTTGGTGTGTGTGTGTGTGTGTGGTGTGGTGGCGGCAGGTGTAGAGGGGGGACCCAAAAATTGACTGCGTTGTCCCAGGCCCTAGCAAATCTGTCAGCTGGCCTGGTTTACACCTGACATTTTAAGATATAGAGAGTCAGTCACCTTGTAATGACAGCAAACTAAAATCTGTCTGGCTCTGTCTGTCATCCTATTGACTTTGGGGAAATAATAGAATATTGATATCTCCAATGTTACACTGGGTTTAGGTTTAGGTTCGGCCCTTGCTGTTGTGTAATCAGCAATAAGGGCTGATAATTTTCTGCTGCTTAACAGCAGCAGAGCAATGATTGTGAGATGTCTAAATATTATGGATGCAGTGCCTTTTGACATCTTCATAATCTTGTTAACTTTTTTTTTTACATTTTCACACACTCAACCACAAACGTTAATGTATTTTAATAGGATTTTGACATGATAAGCCAATGAAAAGTAGCACATTATTGTGAAGTGGAAGTAAAATTATGCATAATTTTCTAATTCTTTAAGAAATATTAATATTTTATGTCTAAATAAAATAAATTATAACTAATTGCCTCCTCAAGTCAGCTAATTGATATTTATATTATTCATTATTGATATCTACATAAATACAGCTGCTTTGATAAGGCCTCTGAGGGTTGTTACATTAGTGAAAAAAACACATCATAAAAATCAATGAACACAGCAGACATATCAGGGATAGGTTAAAAATAAACAACCAGAGCATTGTTCCACCTTCCAGAAGTGATACAACTGCAAAGCAGCCAAGACATGCTTGTCCTAAACTGACAGCCCAGACAAGGAAAGCATTAATCAGAGCAGCAGAGTCCTATGGTAACTTCAGAGGAGCTGCAGAGGGCCACAGCTCTGCTGGGACAACCTGTCTAGAGGGCAACTACGAGTTGTGCTTTCAACAGATCTGCCTCAAACCATGTAGGGGACACAGCAAATTTGTCACAAAAGACAAAAACGTGCTGGAGAAAAACTAACACTCCACATCAACCTAAACAAACCATTCTCCCTGTAAGCCATGGTGAGGATTTGCAGTGGGAACGATGCGCTCGGGATCATGTGAAAAAATGCAGAACAGCAGAGAAGTTTATTTTGTTGGTGTTTCCTGACGTGGTACAGAATCTGTCTAAGTACTGATGTGGGTTTGTTGCTGTTTAATGCCATAGGTGAACACCTTGAGTGTCTCTGACAAAGACTAAAACAGGCTCGAGGGCAGATAAATGTTGTTAAAGTTGCAGTTAATTACTGAAAATAAACTATTAACTGCAACTTAATGTTAACTATGATATTTTGCCAAAGAGCTGATCTGAACTAATTTCTTTATAAGTGTGTGGTTTTAGTTTATGCAGTTATACATTAGTTTCCATGTTGTCAATATCACTAAAGCATGTAGGGTATATATTGTTGTTGTTTTTGTGCACAAATGCACTTTAAGGTTTTTAAAATATTTGTATGTTTTGTTTTATTTGTATTTGAAACTTCACATATAAGCCACCAGCCTTTCTCATTAACTGCTCTTTTATATCTGAAACCTTTGTAAAAATTTCCCTTGGTATCATTCTGCAAAGAAGACAGTATTTAACACCAATGTTACATCAGGGGGTGATAAAAAACGGCTGTTTCCTTTAATTCTCAGAAACAGCACTTTATTTTTGTCTGTTTTTAGAATGAGGATGTGGTTAATCCTTCATGGGAGACTGGGATTAGTTTAGCCAAATCCCATACTCAGGGAGAAACTCTTCCTATATTGTAAATATAGAAGAATATCTTCTATTCACATCTATTCACCCTACCACACACCTCATGTTAATTAATTTAGTCTTTCTGCCTGTAAGTCATTGAATGTTGTTTACTGAGATGTGAAAATACTATCAGTTAAATTGCAATTTAATATTCTGTGAGGATCCTTTGAAGGTTTGGAGATATACATTTCCTCTAAGTCCTGATTGCCTGAAAAAGGTACAGATATAAGATCAATACATTTACATGGAAAAACAAATTGGTGGGGAAATTAGATCTATTTAAAGATGAGACTACCCTTATATGTAAACTTAAAATCATTTCAGGTGCATCGAGGACTACAAGCGTGGTCCAGATGGGAGGTCGTGCTTGCCTCTGTCAGAAGCCTGCACTGAGGGTGTGGACTGTGGTGAAGCATTAGACATCCCCGCCAACCAGACCGTCTTTGGAGACCTTTTCTACGGCTATAACAACCACTCCCAGGAAAGCACCTCTGGCCAGATACTTAAGGCCACATTCAGGTAAACACACAAGCTGTTGGTTAGGTGTAGTCTGTGGTAGACTGTCCTGCCATTTGTATCCCAGCAGGGAAACTGTTGAGGGGGGCTAGGTTTTAGGTTCCCACTGTGCTCACACGTTTGTGATGGATCACTTTCAAATAACAGACTCCCTATGGTGGCTGCGATAAAATAGATTGCTGTGGCAGGTGGATATGAAAGATAAAATATGGATAAAACACATTTAAGTATCCCAAAAGAAAAGTCGTCCTGGCCTTCAAGCCCTTGCATTCTAGATCAGTTCACATTTCTTAAAAAAAAAAAAAAAAAGCTGTCCCTTACTGATACATGTGATAATCCTATTAAGCTATGATTTAAAAGTTGGACATGAGATGTCCATCTGTGCATAAAAACATATACGTATATATATCTTGGTCTCAATAGGATTGCGATCGGGGCTTTGTAATGCACACTTCAAAACCCTGACTCTGTTATTTTTAAGCCACTTTATTACCAGTTTGGCTGTATGCCTCGGGTCTTTGTCCATTTGGAAGACCCAGTGGTTCCCAAGCTTTAACTTTCTTGCTGATGTCTTGAGATGTTGCTTCAGAATTTCTACAAAAATGCTCTTTTCTGATGATGCCATCTATTTTGTGAAGTGCACCAGTCTCTCCTGCAGCAAAATAACCTCATATCATGATGCTGCCAACCCGTATTTCACAGTTGGGATGGTGTTCTCTGGCTTGAAAGGTTCCTTCAAATGTAACAATGGTCATTATGGCCAAACAGTTCAATTTTAGTTTATTCAGACGACAGAACATGTCTCCAAAATGTAACTTACCCATCCCTGCATGGGTTTGCAAACTGTAATCTGGGGTTTCTGTTTGTTTTGGAGTAATGGCTTCTTCCTGGCAGAGTTGCCTTTCAGCCCATGTTGGTACAGGGCCCTGTAGATCAGAAGCTTCCAAAGACATGACATCATAATATGGGCGTTCCCAAACGGTTTACATACACTAACATCATTTAGACTTCGGAATATGAAGGAAGTTCATAGGTCCAACGACACAAGTTCTTTGGGGTCGTTGGACTTGATAAAGTGCTTTACTAGTACAAGTAATTTACCATATTGTCAGAAATAATCCTTCTCTCGGAATTCTGACAGTTAGCAAATATAAATAATTTTGGTAATGCTAACAGCCCTAAAATAGGAAAAAGTTATGCAGATTTCCTGTTTGAAAGTGAGAACAAAAAACCTTGTGTGTCTTTTTATATAGTGTATTTAAACTGTTGGTTTCAACTGTTTTTTTTTTACTTTTTTTGTCCTGGTGCTGTCAGCTCTAATGAAATAATAGTCTCAGGACCTGCCAACTATACAGCTTGAAGTTGTGCTCATAGCTCATCTTCATCTTCCTGGCAAGAGGTTTAGCAGCTTAAATGGAGAAGAACCAGATTCCACAACAGCTTTATTCCACACATCATAAGACAGTTAAACTCCCAATACCCCCCACCCCATACATTCAAAACCAGTCACTTTACACTGACACTGTGAACTCTATTGCGCTAACTAAAATATCTGCATCACATTGTCCATTCACTGTTGCAGTACATCCTGCCGCTACATATACTTGTGCTATTGTGAATATGCAGCTGAAGTCTAAAAGTAAATCTCAAAACCTCTAATCCCAGCCTCTGTCACTTTAAAAAGCTGCATCACTTAAAATCTTTAATGTAAGACAAACGTAGAGATGTTTAAACAATATTATACAGTCCTAATGACTTGGGTTCAAAGAAGACATCATTTGGTTCTTGATACTGTTCTGTCCATGGTCCACTGTATAGTGACCTAGAATTCAAACAAAATACATTTTTAAGATTCTGAACAGCAGTTGAACTCTGTGTGACTTGTTTTGTCAGTAAAACCAAGCTTAGGATGTGCACACAATAAATTTAGATTCTAATGTCTGGATCCTGAAGTAGTAGCCCCACAAGACAGATGCTATACTGGCACACAGCATCACAAAAAGAAAATATTCACTGACTTTATCATAAAGTTGAAATGTGCCAGTTCCAGCTTCCCTTAACAGCAGTTTGTTTCATCTTAGGACTACATGCCAAAAATGTTGATCTCTGTGGAGTATTTAGTACAAGTTCTTTGCAGAATACGTTCAGAGAGTTTTGCCTGCAGATGATATATGTCAGTGGGAACTGAGTTAGTTTAGAAATACCTAGCTAGGATCCCCATTGGACCTGTGCTTTGAAGAGATTATTTTCACTTTACTAATGATCAAATAACAGTGTACCTTTGTGGCAGACTCCTAAGTTACCCTTTTCTTAAAGTGTTTTGCAAAAGTGTTCATATGTCTTGAACTTTTTCAGATTTTGTCGTGCTACTACCACAAATTTCCATGTTTTTTTATTTATTTTTTATTTTTTGGGGGGGGGGGGTTCTATGTTAAAGGGGACAAATTGTGCTTTTCAAATCTGCCTTTTCACATTGAAATCCTTCCATTGAGATCTATATAAGTTGGAACTGCAATACTCATTAGCTTACTCTCACGTTTCCACTTTTCATCCGTGTCATGGGGTGTCTGAGAACAACTTGTTTTGGTGTGGTCTCTTTAAATCAAAGGAGTCACTCCACCATCCACACCCCTCCAGGTTGCAGAGCGGTCCAGTATGCCCCATTTGGCCATTTTTGTAGTATACTGGGGGACGGTGCAATGCACAACTGAACATTTTGACTTATTCACTTGAAGATTTGGCATTCTACAAAATCACTGCAAAAAATGAAAGTAACGGATTTGCCAAATCGATAAGCCAGAGTTCCATGACCTTGTTTAGCAGTTCTGCAGCAAATATACTGTGACGTAACTACATGTAAATATATCTTCGCAGCACCTGCATAGATTACATTCATATTTGTTGCATTGACTCCAAGTTCATGTCATATCGCCTTTAAAAAAACAACAACAAAAAGTAGTGCATAATTGTTGAGTGGAAAGTAAAGGATGCATTATTTTCATTTTTTTTTTTTCTTTTTTAAACTGAAAAAGTGTAAAATATGACTTCAGGTGTCACCTAACTAGTAAATAGAGTCTAGTTAAGTTTGATTTCATCTCAGAATATATACAGCTGTGTCAATGGGACTCAGGGCTTGCTCGCGAATGTTGGTGAACAATCAGCGTCATGAGGACCAAAGAACACAGCTCAGGAAGAAAGTTGTGGAGAAGTTCAAAGAAATGTTAGGTTACAAATCAAAACCCCTTTCCACCTGGCTTTGAGCTTTCTCAGGAAGACGATTGGGCAAAGATTTCCATTTCTTCAGTGTGAAGTTGGGAAAGACACCAAAAAAAAAAAGACTTACCATTGTAATTGCAGAAAAAGACAATTCTACAAAGTATTTACTCAGGCAGGCTGAATACAAATGCACCCCACACTTTTCAGAATTGTCTTTGTAAATGTTTTATTCCCTGAACTGAAATAGTTAAGGAAATACAAGGTTTTTTAAAGCTTGTTTTAGCATACATGTAAGGTGAATAAAGGATTTTGACCTTTCTCTGGAGTAGAACAGGAAGGAAAAAATGATACCAGTATAACACCATGTAACCCAAGACTGAAATGCGTTTCATCAGAACCGTGTGGGCGAGACACTTTACATCACTGACAGTGGTGTTGGTTTCCCAAACGCCATAGATCAACCTTTGAGATTCTCCCGGGGTGGGATGCGCTTCAGGTCATACATTAACAAAATGGCTTCAGAGGATGTGAAAACATTTCAGATTGAATCGGCATCTGTAAAGGTTATTTCCTGATGGGGCAATGATTCTGTGGCAGATTTTATGTCTGATTCTTTCCTCCTAAAATGGAGAATGGCGATAATAAAATGTGTCCCCCTCCAACAACTGTCCACTGTAAAATACAGGGAAGTACTCAGGTGAGGAAAAAGGGAGAAAAAAAAAGCTTCTCAGCTTATGTAGTTTGATGTTTAACATCAATATACGCTGAACTGTGTGTCCTGCCAAATATGTACAGGGTTTGAATGGGCGTGTAACGTATTTTGAAGGTGGTTAATTATCTCTGTCTGCATGCTGTAATCATCTACACTGAACCCAGGAAGCCAGAAGGTCAGCAAAGGCATCTGTGGCCCAGAAATTTAATTTGAGCTGTGCATGGATTTAGCCGCCGGAGGCAACACACCCACTTAGGGATCCACCACCAGAGTCTCTGAGAGGGAGGGCTGGGTGAGGCAGCAAAGTTAATATCATCAACAATCTAAATCTCTAATGCTCTGATCTGATTTGGAAGAGCTTCTGAATGGAAAGCGTGATCCGAGCCAGACTTTGACAAACACCAAATGCTTCCTGAGCGGATGAGGTGCTGGAAGAGCCATGTAGACTCTATTGGGACACATGGGTAATGTAAGACCTAGTTATAAGATATAACATCAAATAAATTAAAGCTGACCAGGGGCCAGTGTGATGAAATTAAATTTTGCAGAGCTAGATATCAACTTGTGTATTGAATGAACAAAAGTTACAGGAAGTGACTGTTACAGCTGTGTGTAACAGTCACTTGTTTTATATTTGAAAATCAAACCCTTTCTCATAGTACTGCAGTAAAATGTAAAATTATAAATGCAGTTAAAATCACAAGTTTACATATGCTGTATAAAAAGACACATGAGGTTTTTTTCTCAGTGACAGACATGAAATCTCAATAAACCTTTCATGTCTTAGGGCTGTTACAATGACCAAAATTTGTTCTATTTCCTAATTGCCATAAAAATGAAAGAATTATTTTTTTGACAATATGCTATTTCTTCATATTCAGAAGTTTACATACACTAAGACCACCATGCCTTTAAACAATTTGGGAACGACAAGATGATGATGTCATGTCTTTAAAGCTGCTTTAGTGGATTTGAGACACACCTGTAGTTGTTTTAAAGGTGCACCTTGAACGATCCGCCTCTTTCTGTCACATAATGGGAAAGTCAACAAAAAAAAAAACTGGATATCAGGAAGAGAATTGTGGACTTGCACAAGTCTGGTTCATCCTTGGTTGCAATTTCTAAATGCCTGAAGGTGTCATGTTCATCTGTTCAAACGATTATACGCAAGTATAAACACTGTGGGACTGTCCAGCCATCATATCGCTCAGGAAGGAGACAGGTTTTGTGTCCCAGAGATGAATGTGCTTTGGTCTGAAATGTGCACAGCAACCCAAGAACAACAGCAAAAAACCTTGAGAAGATGCTGGCTGAAGCCGATTTAGTTCAATGAAGAGGCCCTCAATTTAGCCCTGGCCTCGACAGCAAAACAGTGCCAGCTTGTGGTGACATCGTAGCTGAAGGAACTTTGCAGTGACAATGAAAACATCTATCATTGAAAAAAAACCTGCAGCATAAAATGAGAATAAGTTTTTACTTTCTAACAATGTTTGACTTTTCAATGTTTTATTTTACAATGCCAAATCTCTTTTCAATGTCGCTACAAACTGTCACTGTTTTAGCTCCATATTACTCTGCCAGGAAGAAGCCATTGCTGCAACAAAAACGCATCAAAGCCAGATTACAGTTTACAAATGCACACAGGGACGGGGACATTGATTTCTGGCGACATGTCCTGTGGTCTGACAAAACTAAAATGTAACTGTTTGACCATTTGGAGGAAGACGGGGGAACCTTTCAAGCCTGAGAAAACCATCCAAACTGTGAACTATGGGAGTGGCAGCATCATGATATGAGGTTGTTTTGCAGTAGGAAGGACTGGTGCACTTCACAAAATACATGGTAGTTGGATCTTGGGCACAACTGGGTCTTCCAGACGGACAAAGATCTGAAGCACACAGCCAAACTGGTTGTGAAGTGGCTTATAGATAACAGAGTTGGGTTTTGGACTGCCCATTACAAAACCCCAAACTCAATCATATTTAAAAGTTATGGGCAGAGTTGAAAAGGTGTGCGCGAGCAAGGTGGCCCACAAACATGGCTCAGTTACACCAGTTCTGTCAGGAGAAATGGACCAAATGTCCTGCCAGCTTTTGTGAGAATAGCATGGAATGATCTATTGGAAGGATATCCAAACGCTTGTCATACAGTTTGAAAAATGTATGAAAACTTCTGACCTTCAAAAACGTAATATAACAATATCTACAAAGTGATCACTCTCATTATTCTGGAATTTAGAAAACAGAAATAGTTTTGGTAATGCTAGCAGACCTAAGACGGGAAAGGTTTATTCAAATTTCAGGTCCGAAGGTGAGAAAGAAAAGCTTATGTTGAGCACTATAGTTGCTCTCACTTCAGAAGCCCTAACATATTGCAGCTACCCTTAAATAGTGAAAGTACAAAGAGTCAGTGATAAATAAAAAAAACAGTTTTATATGTTTGAAGGAAAGTAAGTTAGTTCAATGTTAAACATCTTCTGCTCTGGAGATGTTTCCAGCATATAAGAAACATGAAAGAATAACCTCACTTGTGCTCATAAATCGAGTTTGACAGCTTAAAACCTTTGTGTCATTTGGCCTGACATTTTGCAGGCAAGGTAGGCGTACGACCTGAATTTATTAACAATAAGGCTTGACAGCATTTTATCAAATCCTAACCCATATTTACAGCCATTTAGTCTAGATTTTAACACTTATTGCTAGAATAGATGTTTTTTTTTTTTCATTTTGCTTTTGAAGAAAATTAAATCAGCAACTATTTAATTATATCTTTCAGTATGTTAATGTAAAACAAAATGGCCAAGGTTGATTGCATAGCTAAACTTTTCTTATTTTGAAAATACAAAGTACTTTAAAGGAACCAGTTAATGTCTGCAATTTTAAAAAGAGAACAAGAAAACTTTACATTGTAGTGGAAAAAAAACATATACAAATCATTTGACAGTAACCTAATTTTAGGAATTAGAAGTTGTTTCTTTTAAGCTATTGAAGCTACAACATTTCTTCAAAAAAAAGGGGGGGGGGTAAAATCACATTTGGATGAGCTCTGAATGTTATGTACTTGTTTGTGGTCTATTATGATCAGACTGAAATATTACATAGGGGATCCTTTTCATGTCATAATCATGGTTCCCCCTCCTTGATTTCCCTCCCCTCCCTTGCCCTTAGCTGGGTTTTACTAAGCTTCTGATTCCTGATCAGTCCTGCAGAGGTTTTCTGACTCCCACCAGTTCTTTATTTATAATAAACTTTTTAAAAGGCCCTCTGTCTGGTTGACATGTTGAGTCCACATGTTGCATTCAATTTGCAGTCTGAACTCGGAAATCCCGGCTTCCGAAGGGAAAAATCAACTCAGGGAATTTGTCCTGTAACCGGTGGATTGCCGGTTCAACCTCCTGCTCTGACCGTCTCAGTCATTGTGTCCTTGGGCAAGACACTTCAACTGCATTACAATGCTGGTGGTGGCCCGAGGAGCTGGTGGTGCTAGTGTATGGCAGCCAGTCTGCTCCAGGGCGGCTGTGGCTACTAAGTAGTTCTCCGCTGTCTGTGTGTGAATATGTGTGTGAATGGGTGAACGACTGAATGCAGTGTGAAGTGCCTTGGGGTCCTCTGGACTTCATAAACCGCTATAAAAGTACAGGCCATTTACCATTTCCCCTCTGAAAGCCTGAGAATTTTTTTAAGGCCTGTTGTCGGATCCAATATGGCAGCTCCTTGCATCTACAACAGTAAGCTGTGATAAAACGTTTTTGTTTTTTTTACAAGATACAGCTGTAAGAGTCTGTCTAAAATGTATGTTACATGTAGTGGCTGCAACTCCAAATCGAACAAAGTAAAAGTGGTGTTTGCATATGGAAAGTAGAACTTTAATGCATGCTTATAAGAAATACTATGAACAAAACAACCCTAACCTTTTTGTTTTTTTTGGTTTTATTTTGGAATCCCGACTTTTCCAACTGTATTAACTGGAAAGCTTTTACTCTGGTTTACTCTATTCCTTGCTATTTTTTTTTCTTTTTCCGAGGCAAATGGAACTGTTGTTTCACTTTAAACACATGATTTTAAAAAAGTGTGAAAGTGAAAAAAGTTTGCTGAGAATGGAGTCGACGCTGCAGAAGAGTTTGGGATGCCAAAGTTTTGCATGGTTGCGCCACAGTGTCCCCCACCCCCCAACTAGCAAAAGTAGTGAAAGCAAGGTCTCCAGCTTTAATTTTACTTCTTCAAATAAAGATTTTATCCATTGAGGTGGATAATGTCAGGAGATTTGTTGTCTGGGGGCAGTGGCCTGGAGACCTAGATAAATGCTCATGTACAACTTTTTTTGTATCTTAACTTGTGGCGGGAGTGGTGGCCTAGCAGTTAGAAAGCTGGGCATTTGCATCTTGGAGAGGCCCCAATGATTTGAAACTCAGTCTGTCACTCTTGGTCCCTGCGCAAGACGCTTGAACACAGAATGCTCCCCGTGCGCCACTCAGTGTTGGCAGCACACTGCTCCCTGAGGGATGGGTTAATGCAGAGACAAAGTTCTCCTCTGTGGAAATTATAAAGGGATTTTTTTTTTCATGCGGTGATTTCTATAGCAGAAGTACTCACTCAACCCTTCTTCTGCCATGGCAACAGTTTACCAAATATCCATTCATAATGTTCCCTTTAAAACATTTATACACAACACGCCCCCTTTAAAACACCATTTCATCGTACCCTGATGGACCAGAACAAAGGTTTGCATCCACGGCCGGGAACTCTCTTAGATTTAGTGAACAGCTCAACCATCCAGGAAGGGCTCAGATTAGGGCTGCTGCTCCTCCACATCAAGAGAAGTCAGCTGAGTGGGGCGTTTGTTTCAAATGCCCCCTGGACTCTTCCCTCAGAGATGTTACAGGCATGTCCCACCGGTAGGAGATGAAGGGGGTGGCCCAGGACATGCTGGAGACTCTTGGATGGCCTGGGAACTTCTTGGGCTTCCCCCAGAGGATCTGGAGGAGGTGTCTAGGAGGAAGGAAGTCTGGGCATCCATCCTGAGTCTGCTGCCCCCGTGATTCGGTCCCAGATAAGTGGAAGATGAGTACGAATACAAATTTCTATCTTCGTCGAAAACAATAGAAGGATGCAAAATTAGATTTTTTAAATTGCATTCAAAAAGCTATTTAGTTGCTCTAGAATATATTTTTTTTCTTTAACCACATTTTTGATATTCTGTGAAACCAGAAATATTGCAGCATCCTGGTAAGTATGAAAAAAAACATAACTGGCAAAGAGGACCAGTCAAGTCTCATCAACAATCCTTATGTCATGTAATCGAGGTAAAAGCAGGCTGATTTGTAAGCCACAAACCACAACTCTGACATGGAAGCATAGTCTTTTGAGAAAAAGGTGCGTTTGATTTACGAGCCGGAGACTGTGGGCTATTACAGATTTAACGATCAGTTCATGTTAGCTGTAGGTTCATAATAACAACCAAATGGATCTGTGTCATAAAACACACACACACATAAACAACAACTCTGCTATAATTTACTTTCAAAACTAAACAAATTTTACCAAACCATAATATGTTATTTCCACACTGTTAAACTTGCATCGTTACAAGGACACTTCTGGTTGTTGAAAATGAAAGCACATCTTACATTACATGCATTCATAAGTTAACCTTAGAATTGTGGGTGCTTTTCTCTAAAAAGCCTTCTCCAAAGAGAAATCCATTTTGTTTTGGATTCCTTTGGAGTATACAAGTTCTCGGCTCCGTGTAAAGGATGCAGTCTCCAGTTTTTGCCTCAACATTCAAATTTAATTTAAGTGGCACTGCTAAAAAGTTGTGGCCTCAGGTACACAGAATAAAATTTGATTTGTTATTTATTTTTTTATTATTCTTGCCTAAATGTATTTGGTGAAAATGGAATGGGAATGGGCTAACTGTCACAATAAAACAACATCTGCAAAAATTAGAACGTTATAACTATTTCTATCTGACTATGTCCATGCGTTTTTGTAGAGGGAGACTCCAGAGGTCCACTTTGGAGATGTATGGACAATCTGGAGCAAAAAAAAATCCATAACCTTTGAATGCTGCAACACACACACACACACATCACTGGGTGCTCTATGGAGGGACTAGACTTTGATGAATCACATTTCCCTGTCAAAATCTAAAAAAAGACAATTCTTGATTTGAAAAATATAAATGGGAATGCAACAAACTGAAAAAAACTGGCACACAGAAACACTGTCTGCAGATGTGTCCTGTTGCACATTGATAACTTTCCTTCCCATACCTGGAAGGTATGCATCCCCATGACCACATTTTCTTCAGCTACAAACTGTCAGTCATGTAAATGTGTGTTTTCAGGGTCTTCAGTTTTTCTAATAACATTAACATATTTATATTTTAATGGGGTAAATATGAAACCTTATTAATATTTTTGAATAATTTAAGTGTTCAATAACATTTTCTGAAACGTTAATGTTATTTTAAGCCTGAGGATAAAACACTCCATGATTTGATTTCATAAGCTACAGCAATGCAATATTATTGGCAAACTGAATGGGCTGCATCTGATGAAAGAATGAATTTCAGTCATTAGAAACTGAAAGATTGTGTTGCCTAATCATGCTCCAATTGGACTCATTGCTGACTTTTATTCACTCAGTTTATATTTTAATTTGTTTTCTTTTAACTGATAAAGTACCTGCCCACTGTGGATACCAACTAACAGACGCCATCTAAATTGTGCAGTATTTCCATCTTAAGTTGCAAAGTGACAAATTAAATGGCCTTTAAAAGACGCCTATTAAAAGGTGAAATGTTTGAAAAATGTGCACCCACATAACAGAATAAAAATACAAGGTAGCAGACAGGTATTAACTTTTCATTAGTGACAAAAATGCAAGTGAAACGGCATTCTCACACATTCTGATTAGAAACCCTGTTTGCCCTTGAGAAATGGAAGCAGGAACAGAGGGTGGGAGAGAAAGAAAGCCTTTATGTGATCTTCACTGGCATTGCTTCAAAAGCCCCTACCCCACTGAGCAAGAGTGGCACAAAGCATCTGCCTCCCTTCATTCATTCAAAATAAGAAGTCAATGTTTTATGCTGTTAAACAGTGGATAGAGGTTTACTATTTCTTATGTTTTTCTTTCACCCCTGAAATATCACAATGTTTACTTTTCTGGTTTTGTTCTAGTGTCAAAGACTTTTTTGTACTCTTTTCTTTTTTTCTTTTTTTTTGTTTTGTTTTGGTTCAGTTACAATCTCCTACCTTTTCTTTTGTTCCCTCCAACTCCTCTTCAAATAAAATCCCATCTCCATCCACAGAAACTGCAAACAAAATGTAAACAGTCAAACAAAGTCAGAGCTTTTGGTGCTAATGTTTTATTTATCTGGGACATAGCCCTTCCTCTTTCAGTGCGTGCGTGCGTGCATGCGTGCGTATGTGTGTGTGTGTGTGTGTGTGTGTGTGTGTGTAATAAGCTCAGAGGCAGTATGCTTTTCTCTTTTTTGACTGCCTGGAGCAGCAGCAGTGAGAAGGGTGGTGAATGACAGAGATGCAGCGAGTGGTGTGAGCAGGTGGCGATTGACATGACACCAACAGAGACAAAATAGCCAGGGTGTTGAGCCATACAAATAAATGAATAGTCGTTCTCTCTCTCTCCCTCTCTCTCTCTCTCTCTCACACACACACACACACACACACACACACACACACACACACACACACACACACACACACAGAGTCACAGTTCTTTCAGCATTGTCTCCCCAGAGCATTGGCTATCGCGCACACAGGGCTGGTTTGATTCTCACTCCCCAGCAAGGCTCCCACATGGTCCATCTTTGAAGTTCACTAGCCCTGGAAACGCTTCTCATGTTTTTTTTCCCTTCCTTGCTAAGGGAAATATATCCCAACCTCCCTGCTCAGAAAGGTTGTTTTCATTTTTTTTTTTTCATTTTTTTTAAAGGGTTATCTATTTGATTTGCTGAGATTAGCAGGGAGACTGGCGGGGCCACTGGATGACTTTGGTTACAAAGCAACTTACCCCGGCCCCTGGAAAAGGGTCCTATCCGGGTGCCATCTCCGGAGCAACGGGGCTCGGTGTGATTCCGGCTTCGAGTTACAGAGCGCTTTGACAGGGTTTCTGTCTTCCTGTCTCAGTGGGAGTCAGCGGACTCCCCGTAATGAGATGTTAAAAAGCTAACCTCCTCTCATTACTCCTAACTGTCCTCCCCCTCCTCTCCTCTCTATTCCTTTCTCACTCGACAAGCTCAGAGCAGGTTTTAATGAATATTTTAGTGCCCCTTGTTCTCATTCTGCTTGCTGCTTGGGATCAATGATTAAGTCAATGCTCCTACCTGACACAGCTCCCCAACCCCCAAACTATTTTGTGAGAGCATTCTTTTTATTACTCCAATACTTTTTTTTTTTTTTTAGCTTGCTGTACCACACCCTGAATACCACCCTCAAGAGGAATTCTTTCATTTACTCTCACTTAATCAAAACATAAAACGTGTTTGCTGCAGACTAATAGAGGTAGAGGGAGGGAATAGCTAGTGGCTTTTATTGTCTCTCATTTAGTTTATTGAGCTTCATTGTCTGGGGAACCTTTTGTAAGAAAGGCACACAAAGCGACAGGATGGCTGATCCGAATCAAAACTGTCCGAGAGTTTTGTTACGTTTTACATTCAAATAATTTATCAAACAGGTGCCCGCTCTGCTGCCGCTGCTAAAAAGAAAGAAAAAAGAACTCCACTTCCTTCAGGCAGTTTTATAAAACAAGTTCTGCGAACTTCCAAGATAGAAAGTGAATAATGACATCCCCGCAGTGCCAGATGGTTGTTAAATGTTACATGTCATCCTCTAACAAAATTAACAGTGAAAATTGTCAGACATGAATGCATTGAATGGAACCAGCCTCGTGTCCCACTTAGCATGCTTCTTAGAGAAAGAAATCTCCATCTTCAGCAAAACAACTGAGATCCAATCATTACGGTCCCCATTTATGTGCTTTGTTAAAATGACAGCTGAAATCATGCAGAAATACTTTTGGCAGAAAGTGACAGATGTTTGACTCCTGCGTGATCAAATTCCTGCCAATCACATTTGTGATTGCTTTGGGCTGCAAATGTAGCAAAACATAACTTACATTTCAGTGCAAGCCGATGATCCATATAGCACAGTCAAGAGGGAAAAAAAAGATCAGTCAAGACGGCAAAACTAACTTGAGTCGTCTTACACTTCACCTTGTTACATATGGACACAGTTTTCCAAAGTAGAGTCAGGAGCAATCTAAACATTTTCTAGAAGTCAAGAGAGTTTTCTGAGCCTATTCTTTGCCCCTCATTGTTTCCACTTTATGTGCCAATGTGAATATAGATTATCTACGGAGAACTCATCTGAGAAAAGGGCCTTGTTGGGATTTAGCACTTTGATTTTGCTCTGAGAGCGCTTAAGCATTTTTGATTGGGGAAAGCTCATCCCTGTTTAACCCCCTGTAAAGTTCCACTTTTGGTTAGCTGTGGAAATAAAGGGAGGCGAGCATCCAGTTAAGATAATATTTAACATTTTTCAAAAATTTAGATTTGAATCTAAAACGTGTTTCAATATATCAACGTGTTTAATGTGTTTCAAGTTAAGTGTAAAACATATCAGTAGTACTTTTGTTACTCTAAACCTTTTTGAGATGATGTGGTGTTTAAAGTTAGTGTTCCCGGCATAGATGAAAACAACCACAACCCCCCAGAAACGTGCATTGTTTGCTGATTTTAACAGTATCAATTCACATGTACAATACCATTTTGGAACAAGCCTGGCTTAATTTACTAAATATATGTTAACAACATACTTTTCCTCAGAGTTCGGAGGTCTTTTATTTTGAGTGTAATATATGGAGAAAAAAAGTCATGGTGTCAAACACTGGGTTGTGAAGCTCATCAGAGCCCCATTCATCCCTTCTCTGCCACAAATGGAGTAATACCTGGTACAGTTGCACATTCGAACATCGTTTTACATGCTTTCACTTATGTTACAGAGTGAAGGCTTTTATTTTGTAAGCAGAGCTTTTTTTCCCCCATTTCTACCCCACAGTCATCGGCAAAGAGTTGAGGAGAATCAGGCAGTCCTGTTACCCCTTAATTCCATATCATCCGCTCCTGTACGTGTCCGTTCCGTTCCACATCGCCTCCGTGAGTCCATGAAAAGCAAAGCCTGCCACATCTGTGGTTATTCTGTCTAGCTCTGCTCCACAGTCCCTTGAAACCCGAGGAGAACATGTGGAATCATCATCATTACAAGCAGAATGCAAATCTATTTGGAGAGGATTACTAAGTTTCAAATGTTAAAATGACAAATCTGCTTCCTTATTTGGTGCAAGAAGAGCTGTTTGGATCCGATATTTACATAACAGTCAATATAGTTACGATAATCGTTAATGTATTATGAATATAAAAAAAATATGTATTTATTTTGTGGTAAACGATCTCTTTTTACACTATTTACTTTGACAAAGCGGATATTGTTGACATTATTTTTTCTTGTTCGCTATGAATAGAATTGTGGAGCTTGATCCGGCTGGAGCCTGACGGACTGGAACTGAACAGGAAATTGGAGTTGTCCCATAATTTAACGTGAACAACAGAAAGCGGGTCCGTCAACAGTGAGGTTCCGAGTAGTCACGGAGAATGTGGAACCGTTCTCATTAATTAATATAACAACATAGTTGCTCCGTTGGTCAGACGTGAACGGAACAAAGCACGCACAGAGAATGTAGAATCTGGGGCTAAGTGTCGGCAGACAGAACTTACAACAACAGCACCAACAGCCGAGGGACAATTTGGGGTAATTAAGTTTGCAGCATACATTTAAATGTAGGGTCGGCGATTTTTCCGGAAGTTTTCCCAAGTCCCTGTTTGAATAATTGCATGCACAAGACCGTCTTGCCTTCGCACTTCAGGGGGATTGCGCTTTAAAAATCTTCCAAATCCACTCTGGTCTTATTTCTTTCTACTTGGGGTTCCTCTTCTTCGCATAAACATGAACGCGGTTCGCTTCTTGCTACTCTCAGCCATGTTTAAAGTCCGCGGGGAGAGCAGTGGAGCTGCAATGAACGGCTAATGGCTAAGCTAACCGCTAACCTAGCAGCTAAACTAACCATATACATAAACACTAGAAGTGTGCATGTGTAGTCAGCAAGCGGAAACTATGAAGGAACGACCACGGACACTGCCGTTACATGAGCGTTTCAGTATGATTGGCATGTGGGACAACCAAAAGATATGGCGATACCCCCGGAACTTGAGGGACAGAGGGGAATGAAAGCAGGAACAAAACTGATAAATCCATGCCTTTCAAACCAAGGGACATGGAATGGTTAGAGTTTTTACAGGCCTGCAGCTTCCACAGAACATGCTTTTTTTTACCTCCTTTTTAAAAGATACATAATGTATTTACTTCTTTCAGGATGGAAGGACCATTTTACCCAGCATAATAAAATAGTGTTTCTGAACAAGATTACCAACTATAGCTTCAAGGTGCTTCTCTCCGCTATCTTAACTCAAAAGTATTTGTTCCCAAGGTTGAGGTCGTGGTTCTGTTATGGGTCATGCAATCCCAAGTGAGAAGTTTTATCATTACTTCCAGAATAAGAATTAGTTAGACCACATTCTTTAAATAATATTGATAATAGCATTAACTGAAAAAAAAGTTGAATAACTGAAAAAAAGACAATAGTCTTTAAGACGTTGTTGGACAGAGTTGGAAAAGTTGGACTACTCCAAGTGTTGAAGTCTTTAGCTGTTATGCTGTTGGTCATAATTGTCCATCTTGTCATAACCCTGTGAAAAAGATGATGCTTTAAAAAGCATCTTACTAAATAAATGGTAAATCTTCACTTTTTGCTTAGGTCAAATAATCATTATCTTTTATATCTTGTTTTAACCAAATATGGGCATTGGTTCAAGGTATGGATTTGAACTAATTAAAGCATAGTACATCAAACACTTGAGTTTTTTTTTTTTAACTGCTAAACCCATCTCACAAGGGCAATGGCCGATCTCCACTAGCTAATGCCTAAAGTAAAAAAAAAAAAAAAAAACTTCAGGGAAAGATTAGGGGGTGCAGGGGCTTCAGTAGATGTTTACAGAATCAAGCACGCCGGCAAAGACATCGGGGACGCTGAGCTGACAGATAGACCTCTCAAACGTTTATTGCATCTAATACTGGATATTCAACTTCCCTGTTTCTAAGTAATTAGACGTTTGTTATTTCAGATGTTGGGGTTGTATGAAAATGTGTCTGGCTGATCAACACACGGCTTTGTTTCTCTAATTATTGTTTCACCCCTGGCCACGCCATGTCTATAAAATCACAAAGGCATTTTAATGTTATATTTGACACGGCCATTCTATTACTGTTTTACTTCAGCCTGTGGCTTTTGTTGTTCCAAAGCTGACTTTCCCAAAGGCATCACTTTGTGCTTTATAAATATTTGTGTAGGCTGTTTTTACAGCTCAGCCCCCGTCAAACAGTGCATGAATCAAATGGAGCAGTATACGTAGTGTATATTAACCGGAAAAGTGTATGGAGTGTGAATCAGGAAAACATTTTTTATTGGCTGCTCAAGGATGCTCACAGACACAATACTATCATCACTTAGATTATTTTGGATTTATGTGCACTCCATATAAAATGTTTGCAATTGAGAATTAATTTCTTTGGTTTTGGCATGAAATATTATGTATAAAGAAAGGACCGATTGTAGAGCAGCAACAAAATGCAGTCATTTAGCTAGACAAACAAGGTGCAGAGCTGTGAAAAAGTATGTGCACCCTTGCAGATTTTTCTCTTTTTATCATGTATCACAATTGAACGTTTTAGATAATCAAACACATTTTAATATCATTGAATGTCAGGATTTTTTTGGGGTACAAATGTGAGGTGTCCCTTTTTATTCTTTTTGGTCAGCAGTGGTTTATGTTTCCCTTTGGCGTCATTTTTGTTCAGTGTTAAATGACATCATACACGTTCACCTTAAATGTGGCAAGTCAAGTCTGCAGTGCTTTACATGTCTTTCTGCTTTCTTTTGTGACTTCTCGTTTGAATTGTTGGTGTGGTCTTTGGTTAATTTTGGAAGGCTGCCCATTCATGGAAGTATTCACCACTGTTTCACATTTTCTGCATTCATGGAGAATGGCTCCAAGTGCGGTTTGATACAATTCCAAAGCCTTAGAAATGGCTTTGTAAGCCAGACTGATAGATGTAATTTTTGTTTCTCACCTGTTCCAAATTGTCTATTGCTTGGAACGTGCTGGGTTCCAAGCACGTTCTAACCAACTACATGCAGATTTGTATGCGATTGTGGTGCTGACCTGAGAATTGGTTCTAACTGTTGTACTGTTTGCTTACAAAATGTCCAATTAAGAAGAGTCACATAATCTTAAGGCTGTACTTTTATAAGCAGCTTGGGTCAAATTACTATGCGAGACTGATTACCTCCAATTACAAATCAGCAAAAAGTTATTATGCAGCTCTTGCCCTTTAGCTTTACAAGGCAGTTAATGTCTTATAAGCCATGGGTTCAGGTTTATGGCTGTAATGGTTGGTATTCAGCCTCACTGCTCTCATTAGGCTGGTTTCCAATAGTAACAGTCTCTTTTTTCACATCAGAAACCTCTCATGAACATACCCTGCATCAAACAGTAGTAAGATAAAGTTATTATTTCACTGGTCTGCTTTGTGGCACATTTATCAGCTGTAGATTAATAAGTACAACATCTCTGTGTTCACAAAGTCATGTGTCTGCAAGCATGTTGGCCTTATCTTTTTTTTTTCACAGGATATATCACATTTAATACGTTTTTTGCCTTTTTCTTGTTATAATGTGTGGAAAGAACATGCTTATTCATGCAGCCTTGAGCTGAAATATTCAATAAAACAATTACTCGTCAAAAATGTACAGTACAAGGTTGCAAAGGGCATTTGTAAGTTGTGAGCCTGGAGTGAATATAACCATGACTGCAGTTTCCTGGAGGAGAAAAAAGATGTTTCCTCATTAGCTGTGGTATTGAGACAGCTGAAGGACTTAAGCCACTGATTTATTGAAGTTGTTATGTTTTGGAACCTTGTTGTGACCCAAACCAGCACCGTAAGTGGGGATGATGAAATGGGCACTGTGATGGAGTTCAAGCAGGAGTCAGCCACTGTAAAAGAAAATAAAGACATCAGCTCTCTGACTGAAAAGAAAACAATTTGTCAAAAAATGTGAAAAATGTTGTTCCCTGTATTGCTCTCAGTTAAACGAGCATATTTTATTTAATACTTGGGATATACTGAAGTGTCCGTAAAATGCACGGACATGTATGAGATCCTAACAGGTAAGCTTAAGTAAAAACAAAACCTTGTTTTGTGATATACACACAAATATTTAAAATTGAATGTGTAAAACTAAATATTTCCTTTAAAACAGCAAATCCACAATTTTTCCTGCTGCTGCTGAAATAATATGGTACATTTCTTCTTATGGCTATATTAGTTTGATAATATATGTTATCAAACATATGTTATGTTCCCCTTTGTTTTTTGTGACCAAACAAGATTTCCAAACAATCAAAACTGTCTTTGCTTTAGGTGAGGGAAATACAGTTAAAACCAGATGTATATAAGGCCTGATCGTCATGCCAGCAGCAATGCATTTTGCGTGCATAAAATGATCAGAACAGTGGGTGCAAACATTTTTTGCATGTGTGCCTTAATATTTTCTCTAAGAAAAAGTTCAACAGCAGAAGTTCTCTGTTCATTAAAAAACGGTTTTGTGCATCCTGGGCGCCTGGAGAGATTGTGAAGGATTTGATCTCCCCCTTTCTTTGACAGCAGCTGCCAAACTGCCAGTAGAAGCATACACGCAATTTACTGATTTAAATGGGATGGACCAGATCTGTTTTGCACGTCTTGTTCACTGGGGATGCAATCGTTGAAGATCAGATGCAACACGGCCACTTATTGCTCACACAGTTTTAGTTTTTTGTTTTTCTGTCCATGCAATTTAGCACTTCTTATTTTGAATCTTTGAAGATCAGGCCTATTCTGTATAAAACAACATTTTGTTTAATTGGTGTCTGAAATTAAATTGTACTAAGCTTTCCTGTTTTAGATCAGTTGGAATTACCGACATTATTTCTAATTGCATCAAAATCACAAATCACCAATGAAGTTATCATGCTCATTTAAAAGTAAATGAGGACATTTAGAGATATTCTTTATTACACTTCAGATTCTGAAGTTTACATACTCTTATTGATTATATTGGTCAGTCTATCCCAAATACATGTGGGTATCAGCTCACCAGGCTGCCACCTGCAGAAATTCTCTGATGTCTCTGCCATAGACGGTCTTATCACAGATCAGGATGAGTCACAGTACAGACATTGGATCCTGAGATTTGTACACCGGTGCCAGCAGAATCACATCATGTTAAATGCAACGAAAACAAAGGAGCTGGTGGTGGACTTTCACAGACACAGACCCACCTCACTGACACAGGTGAACATCCAGGGAACCGATGTGGAGATAGTAGACTCATACAAGTACCCGCAATACAATAAACTGGACTTGACTCATAATACGGATGCTCTTTACAGGAAGGTTCAGAGCAGACTACCTGCTAAGCAGGCTGAGGTCTTTTGGAGTGCAGTGGTACTCCTGAAGACCTTCTTTAACTCTGTGGTGGTATCAACCGTCGTATGGTGTGGTCTGATGGAGCAGCAGCTCTTCTGTAGCTGAGAGGAAGCAGATGGATAAGCTCATTAGGAGGACCAGCTCTGTCCATGTGGACCCAGCGCAGGTGGTGGGAGACAAAAGGATTGTGAGGAAAATTCCATCACTGATGGACAATTTCTCCAACCCATGCATGGAGCTTTTGCAGAGCTGGAGAGCTATGTTAGTGAAAGACTGCTTCACCCTAGATGCTCTAAAGAACATTTCCGCAGGTGGTTCCTCCCAGCTGTAGTCAGACTTTATAATCTCTGCTGCTCACAACAGACTCAAAAACTGTTTACTCAATAATTGTTTACATGATCCTACTGGTTGCACGGGTTCTGATGCAATCATTAACCGTTTGCACTATTCCCAGATCCTAAGGTAACTTGCACATGCCTGAGCTACTTTGGGATGCTGCTACAATTTTATTCATATTGTATTATTGTGTGTTATGTAAATAGGCTGGAGTCTTTTCCACTGTTTAAAATTTTCCACTGTTCAATATTTATTCACTCTTGGTGTTTCTTTAGAGCTAATTTTAGATTACACTAGTTTGTTCTTTGATTTTCTTCCTTTTCATTGCAAATAATTGTGAGTACCTTTCTTTGCGTATGCCACTGTCACAATACACTGGGACAATAAAGTAATGCTTATCTTATGTGAAATAAACATGGAGTAATGTAGAAGTTACTCTAAGTGAAGACGAAAATGAGAGTATGCTCAATATACAGCTGAAGTAAAACGGCCCCATTAAATTTATCCTCTTTTAATGGGCAACGGGTGAATATTACTGAGATTTATTTTGTGTTGACCTTTTTGTTTTATGATCCTCTGCATGCTTCAAAGTGTCTAACACCATTCACACGCAGGCAGCACCAGTGGCAGATGACTGAACAAACATTATATACAGTCTGTCACCCGGTCTTTGGAGCATGCTCGGGCTTCACAGATCTCTGCACATGTTTTCACATGATGCATGCTGTTTGCCCATTTGCACTGACAGGAACAGTCAATCACATGTATCGGTCAGGACTTATTTTTTTGAATTAGGGCTACCTTGGTCACGTGGTTATTGTAATTTGTCCAAATGCCCATTAAATATATATATGGGCATAATATAAGCAAGTATTTAACTTGCTTTGCTTCTCACACACAATGACAATGTTTGTGTTTATAGTAAATGTTATTGCTCTGCTCTCACCTCATCTATCCAATAACCTCTCACATCAGTGTCTTACTTTGCTACCCTCCCCGTCACGCTCGTTTCTTCTTTATCACGTTGGTCCACTGAACACTAAAAAAAGCAGCCTCCTGTCCTCTGTCTTTTCACCAGGCAGAAGAACTTTGCCCGAGGCATTGAGCAGCAGCTCCCAGATGGCATGGTGGTGGCATCGGTGCCAACGGAGGTTCAGTGCCACGAGGAGCTGTCAGACCCTGTGCCTGACCCAGAATACCTCACGGGTATGAAACCATATTTCATAGTTTTCTCTCTTGGCTCATGCCCGAGCTGCCGTATTTTATCACTGGCTTGTCTAAATCCGAATGTGTCAAAAAATCTGTGTCTGAGAGCCTAATAATCAATGTGACAGGACGTTTAAGATCCCTAGGTGTTTATACAATCATGGTGACATTTAAGCCGTCATTTACTATGTGATGTCAGGTCACTCAATCGAGCAGTAAGATATCAAGGAAACTGCCAACTTTCTGAAGCTCAAGTGGTTCCCTGTCACTAGGTTAAGATCTTCTTTACATGTGTATACATTTCCACCACACTAGTATAAAGAATAAAGATGTTTATCAGTGAAAACACTGTTTTTTTTTTTTAACAGAGATAGACCAAATCATGAATTTAAGAAAGCATCATGTTTTTACCAGCTGATCTTTTGTTTTGTCCCCCCCCCCCCTGTTGTGGCTGTTGCATCATTTTTACAGAAAATGCTGAAAGAATTATCAAATTCTTGTGGAAATCTTACAGGTTGCAATAGAAATGTGCTCTCAGAGTGTCAGCTATGGACAGAATCCTTGTTGAAAATGATACCAGCAAAAATACCGGACCAAAATGTTTCATAATCAATTATTTAAGAATGTAGGCAAATATTTAAATGTGAGATTAGATCCCCATACTTTAAAATATCATATTTACTAAATATGCTGTTGTATATTCCCTAAATATAATAAGGTCATGAATCTTAAGACTACATTGATATAATGAATTAAGTATGTTGGCATTGTTTTAAATTGCCTGAGACCTCCTTGTGTACCAAAAGTGTAATTAATAATATTTTAAACTGAGACAGCGGGGGTTTGACCCTCTTACACCGGCTTCAAACAGATCCCCTGTGTGGCAGTGTCTTTTGAACGTCACAGAACTGTCCAATGTCAAACTGCAGCCACTAAGACAAAGAACAACCAAACCCTATCCCTTGACTTCTTGCATATATCAAGCACATCCAGCTTTGTCTTCTGTGTTGAGCTTTGACTAATGGTCTAAACTTATGATGATGTGTTTTGTTAGAAACGTTAGCTTGAGCAATAAAAAAAATGCAGACAGGAAAAGTTTGCAGCCTTTCATAAAAAAAAAGTTGAGATGAATTTTTTTTTTTTTCTTTCCCTCTGACATTTTGGGTAAGGAGTAGAAATTAGTATTTAGAGAGCAGAGCTCAGAATTAAAGGGGATATATTGTGCAGGACTCATACAAACCATTGTCTTGATACACTAAGAGGCTTAAACTTCATAAAAGTAATTCAGCATATTTCCGAGGACTGCTTTATTCAGACAGGCTGTTAGATTTGCTTTATGCTCCTAAATAAGTGGCTGTAAATTGCCTCAGTTTAGAAATCACTGACTGCAGGGTACAATTTGTTACATGTTTTCGAAATAACAGCAGAGATGCAGGACTTGTCAGGGTAGCAATTTAAAGCCACATCATTTGAGATTGCCTGAAGTATGATGGACAATCAAATAAGACAGGACAGTGTCAGCTCAAACTGCCTTTTTTCTGAGAAACTTGAGGATATTAAAATGGCCTAATCTAAATGGATCTGCCTGTGTCATACCCCTGAGCCCTGATTTCCCTCGTCATCCGCGTTTCCCCCCTTGGTCCCTGGCTCTGCCCGTTCTGTTCAAACCTTTTTATCCAGCCATCGCCCCTGGGTGCGCAGTGCACACAGCCAAAAACAGAGCCCAGCACAGCAGCACTTCTCCTAGAGTGACTCTTTTCTTGGCTTTGGATGTAACAGCCGTGGGCCTCACTCAAAAGTAATATCATGAATTGAGATATATTTTCTGGCCATCCAGCAGCGCAGCACAGTAGCAAGCATCCCACTTTGGGGTCACTGTGTTTTTACTCCTGTATTAAATTATGCCGGACACAAGAAGATAACTGATGTTACATGGTGCGAGGAAAGTATAGAGCAGAGGTGTCTAAACCACTCCTTAAGAGCCAGTGTCCAGCATGTTTAGAGGCAGGTTATTCAACCACTGATTCAACTTTCCTTTAGCAGGGACACATCTAAAACATGCAGGACAATGCTGCTTCTCTTCAATAAAAGGAGCAGCATTTGTTATTATTACATATGTGATTGGTATGGCTTCAATTAGTCCACTTCTTGAAGTTGATTTAACATAATTAATAATTATTTATATTGTTTGCGTCCTTTAGTATAGCTAAATGGAAATGTTACTTTACAGTAATCAGAAACAAATTATTCTGTGGTTATGCAGCTGTAGGCTTAGGCTGCTGGAGGACATCAATATTCATTTCTCTCACTCTGCTGAGTTCTCCTACTGGTCTCCACATTTGCATTATTTCTTTTTTTATTTCAACTTTTAACTTTTTGTTCTCTGTCTTTTCTCTTCGTAGTAGGCAAGTCTGGCCTGCCGTTCTGTTAGCTGTGACTCCATCCGGGAGGCAGATAATCTGCCATCACAGTCTTTAACATTGAAATAATTCCTGGAACCATGTGTGTTTCTTTGTGTGTGTGTGTGTGTGTGTGTGTGTGTGTGTGTGTGTGTGTGTGTGTGTGTGTGTGTGTGTGTGTGTCTCTGCTTTGTCTTCTCAAACCCCCAGTCAGTTGTGGCAGATGGCTGTTCACACTGAATCTGGTTCTGCTGGAGGTTTTTCCTTCCTGTGAAAGGGGAGTTCTTCTCTCCACCATCACTTTATACATTCTTGGTTAGAGGGATTGCTGCGACTGTCCACCGTGGCTACACATTCTCTCAGGAGGAGTGAATGTTGCTTGTCAAGACTCGATACAATCTGCTGGGTTTCCTTAGATAGGAAACTTTTTGCCTTCAAGACGGCATGTTGTGTGTTGGCGCTATATAAATAAAATAGAAGTGAATTGAATTACTGACCAGCAGGGATCAGCAACAGGTGATGATCCAGCTACTCTCTCTGGCATCTCAATAAAAAGATTTATAACCATAACTTTTTAAACCCCTGCTATACCTTAATACCAGTAACTGAGCCATGCCTAGAATAGACTCCCATGGTCAGTTTGGCTATAAAAGCATTTCACAAGTTTCAGCTACACAGCTGTGACATTTGTGCATAGAATGAGCTCATTTAGGCTATGCATTTTATTTATAGAACACCCGTTTTATATACATCAAATAGAAAACTATTGCAAAAAAGCAATTGCCAAAAAAGAAAATTGTAACGCATTAACCAAATGTACCACTTTCTTTACATTTAATTTGCTTACTGCTCAAGGTGGTATTTATGTGCCACCAGATGACAGGCTAAACATTTTGTTTGTCTTGCAACAACAAAGCAAATGGTTTCTATAAGATGCTAAAACATTTGAAATTGTGAGTTTAACTGATCTCACAGACACGTAATTTTGCAATTAGAAGGCATTTGCTTAGAGTTAATGTTGCTATATGTAGTTATAATATAAAGAGGGGGCTCTCGGTCGTTAAGCTCAAGATATTTGTAGATATTGAACCGAAGTATCACATGCCTTGGTTTGGAAAACTTACAGGCAATAACTTTAAGCAGAATAAACGTGCTTTATTGTGCCATTTATATGTTTTGTGCATCAAATTATCAAATTGATTGAAATAAAGAAAGCTGAACAAAACTACGCTTAAACTAAACAACACAAGATTTGTTAAATTAGAAGGAATTGTCAGAAAAGTAGTATCTCACATGTTTCCTGAACTGCCTAATGTTGCATTCAGCATGTATTTGTAAGATTATAAACATTGTTTCTCTATTGTGGCTGAGTCATGTGTATGCACTTTTGGAATGGTTCACAATTTGCTTGCTTAGTATGATTCACATTTCAGTTGAAGCGTTCTTTAAACATGGTTATAAAGAGGTGAGTCAAATAATTTTATTTTCCAAACATCAATATTATATACCCCGAGGAGTCTGAAAAGTCGGTGACAAAGGAAATACTTTGTCACAGACAAATACAATACTTTGCAAAGGTATTACAACCAATTTAACTTTTTTAAATGTTTTTCACTTTGCCACCACAAAGATCACAGTGTTTCATGTGTCATACAGTATTACGTGTCAACACACACTTGGTGCCTGACAGGGGTAAAGTGGGAGAAAAAGAAATACAATGTGTTGAAAATATATTCAACATTCAAATATATTCAACACATTGTACAGGGTCCTGAATACAAATGCATTCATAGCATCTCTAATACCCTTAAGTAAAATTCAGGTAAACAAATTGTCTTCAAAAGTCACTTACTAAATACTAAATAAAATCCATTTGTGCATAAATACATTTATCATGCTAAGGCCTCAAAATGTTTTTTTCAGACACCAGCAGAACACAAACATTATTATGAAGACCATATTTCAAGACTATTGTTTCAAGGCATGGCACATCCTGGCAGCTCTCCTTGTTTTACAGCATTTTCCATCCTTACCTGTGTAAGCATCACATGGAAACAAATACTGTTCTGACTTTCTTAATTTTAACTTCTGAATATAAATTCAGAAGTTGGTCTTGAGGCGGAAAAGGGTAGAGTGCCTTCTCCGGGTCGGGGAGGATGTGCTGCCCCTAGTGGAGGAGTTCAGGTATCTTGGGGTCTTGTTCACGAATGAGGGAAAGATGGAGCGGGGAATCGACAGGCGGATTGGTACAGCGTCTGCTGTGAAGCGAGCGCTGTATTAATCCGTTGTGGTGAAGAGAGAGCTGAGCCAAAAGACGAAGCTCTCGATTTACCGGTTGATCTACGTTCCTACCCTCATCTATGGTCACGAGCTTTGGGTCGTGACCGAAAGAACGAGATCCCGGTTACAAGCTGCTACCCCCGCGACCCGACCCTGGATAAGCGGAAGAGAATGGATGGATGGATATAAATGTAACCTTTCTTTGTTCTTCTTTTGGTTTTTATGAAATATAACAAACTGAAATAGCCCAACACTTGTTTAAGTACTTCAATGTATGTCAAGATTTCCTGATGTGGTGTTTATTGTGGTTGTACTCATCATAAATAGGTTTAGAACTACAACCATAGACTAGGTAAACTGGAGCAGTTGGTTGTGAAAGAAGGTACGAAACAGATGAACTGACCAATTATCAGCACAAAACGTTGCACGGTAGTGGGCTCTATTTTATCCTTGAAAAAGTTAGATGTGAAAATCTCAGAACTGCAAAAGAACAAAGTTGCGAATCACCAGCACCTGTTTGCATCTAAGTAAGTCTAGAATGCTTCACAGTAACTTCTTCCATTGTTTTGTGTTTGCAACAAATCCCTTACAATTGAGTCAGTGATGCTGCCCATCAGTCTTATCATACCCTTAAGGGACACATAATGCTTGTAATATTTTAGAGGCTACTTACTTACTGGTCTCCTAAAACAGATGGCCCTTTATAAGCTTATTGAGTTCTTGCTTTAAAACAGTTGCTATCTCCCAGCTCTATGACAGTAAACCGTGCAAGCGGCAGTGAAAAAAAAAAAAAAAAAAACTTATTTCCTCCTCACAATCTTGGCTGGGAAAATAGTGGCAACATTCACATCAAGTCACCTGGGGCATCTTCTCACTTTACTGCACCTGTTCTCTTGGCCTTCCCATATCCACAGAATGCCCAAACACAACCGGCTGATACAATCCTATCCAGTCCTCTCTGGCTGGCTTTCTTCCACCACCACTCCTCTCTTGGCAAGCCTGAAGTATAATTGCAAGGCCCAAGTAATTGTCTGCGGTGTATACAGATGCGCAGAGGTGGTGGCGGCGGAATGAACGTCTGTTGAGCCGCGATGAGCACATGCCACCCCTCTGTCCCTTGCTGATTCATTCAGGTTTTGTTGCTTTGGTCAGTGTATTTGTCACAATGTCAGCACTCCTAGTTCCCCCCCAACTCCGGCCTCTCGCAGAGGTGAAATCATTCATCTTTCTTTTCATCTCTCGACTTGGGAGCCATTCATCACAAGGCCAGAGACCTCCGTCAATTATTCCAATGGGAGGAAGACTAAGAAAAGAGTCTTTTGAAAGGCAAATGCATCTTGATTTAATTGGAAAACAGGTAATCCCAGTACTGCGAGGCAGATATTCCCAAAGGTGGAACTTGAAAGATAACTGACCAAAGTAGAGATAAAACAATGAAAATGTAGGAGAAAAACAAGACAATAGAGATTATAAAAGGGGAAATTAAAGTTTTATTTGAAAGGTTTGTAGAAAAGAATGAAAACCTGAAGGAGAGTTGATAGAGAAGTGAGCAGGAAGTCATTTTGTAGAGCTTTCAGGCAAAAAGAGAACAGAGCTCTGACAAAGGAATCCATTGGCAGAGGTTAAAAGAGCAGCAAAGGAGGCTTAACCCAATGACACACCTCTCCTGGTAGCCTTTTATAATGACACTGCTTCCATTA
The DNA here is from genome assembly GCF_011125445.2 of Fundulus heteroclitus. NCBI lineage: Eukaryota > Metazoa > Chordata > Actinopteri > Cyprinodontiformes > Fundulidae > Fundulus > Fundulus heteroclitus. Next base: position 465,209 of record NW_023396545.1, on the reverse strand, counting down.
TTTACAACTCACAAGACCCATCCCTGCCCCTGAATTGGCTGTTTTTGCATCCTAGTGTGAGAGTTTTCCAAAAAGGAATACTGAAGGTGGAACTGCCCCCTCAGCCACAGCAACCATTGGCTGTTTTTTCTCAACGAAGACAATGATCCACACTGCTAGTTTTAGAGAAATGACCAACATTAACACTTTTAAACAAAAGTGTTTAAAATTTACATTTCCTGCTGCTGCCTTCATAATCCGGTTATTATTGTGCCGGTTTTGCAGAATACCCTAGTCAATTAATTTCTGTTGTAAAAGTACGGTTTGGCAGTTTTAAGACTTCTGATGTATTTTTTTTTTTTGGTTAGGTCTGATTGTGCATACACACACAAGAGAGACAACTATTAGCTTCCACTGGTGGCCAAATACGAGGATGTTTTTGAAGAGGTGGCGGGCCTAAACAGGTTCAGACTTGCAAACAACAGGAATACAGTGTACTATAAAATTAATTACAGGATAGATTAAAAAAATGTCATTATTTTTAATGTGGACAATTAATCAAACTCATATCAACAGTGATAAGCTGAAAAAACAGGGGATGGTTCGTTCATGGGTATGATAGTGGCAAGTGATAAAACAGCAACTTGTTGGTGCAAAATTGAGATAATCCATTTGTCCCAGCACTGTTTTTCAACCAAGGAAAATATTGCACAAAAGTGTTTTTGAAGCCCATAGCTGGCTTTAAAATGTTTGAGTGGCTAGTAGACCTTTTAATTATGACCCGTGGCAAATAAACACCCTTATGTGCCACAGCTGCAAAAAAAAGAAAAAAAATTGCAATCCTACAGAAGATTACTCTAACCTTGTGGCTGATTAAAACCTGAAGACAAAAATCCAATTCTCTGAAGTAAGGTTCTTTTTGTTGAAGATATTTATCTTCTTGCACTCCTGCTGATTATATCACACAAGCATTCATCCACTGGCACAACATTCGCTCATGGTAAGTACTTATGCGTGTGCATAGTGTGCAAGAAGAGAGAAAAGGCGAGACTTTCAGAATGTTCATTCCTTTCTATCATCCGGCACCATAAAATATGCTATCTCAACACTGATGTTTGTATCTTTGATAGGCTTTCATACTACATTATGGAGTTTAAATATACCCCCCCCCCCCCCCCCCCCCTCCAAAACACAAAAGAAAACAAAACAAAAAACCTTGAGCTGATATGTATCATATCACTTTTGGGTGAGCTTCAAACTTTTTTTTCTATTAGAATTTGACTTGACATTTATGCTAAAAGGTTAAGACACAAAGTTAAATGCCAATTGTTCCACATCTAGCTCCTATCCATTAATAATACATGGTTATTGGTCCAGAATGTAGTTTAAGCTAATGAATATCACCGTAATCAGTGCATTTTAATATTTAGAGCCTTGATTGGATTTATATTGATCAACCAATCCTTTTGGAAGTAAGCTGAGCTTCTTTTTTAATCACTCTTCTTTTTGCCAGAGCAGACTGAGTTTTCCCCATCAAGGTCATCTTTTGAATTACTGTATTCTCCTCATCTTGTCATTTTCAACTTGCTCTCCCCTTGGGTTCTGCCTGTGGCCTCTGTGCACACTCCCCATGCTACCAGCCTTTAGATATGTCAGCACTGAGATGGCACATAATCTATATTTTATAAGGCCTTGATATAATTGGTGGCAGTGAGGGAAGGTCATGCCTTCGGGGGCCTTCTTCTTTCCCCCCATTGGTTTCTAAGACGAACTGCTCAAACAACAGCCCTCTACTCAGGAATGTGGGTTGGAACTGATTAGGCAGATTAGGCAGGCAGTACAGTGCCACTGTTTTAAGGCAAGTGGATATTCAGAGAGTCGTGGAGTGTTGAAATAATTCATCATGTGTTTACTTTGAAACCAGTGTGTGGGTTTTGATTTATGCAGCACTGAGACATATATGCGTGAGTTAGTTCTTAAGCACAACAGCAGTCTGGTTGGATCTTTGGTGTCAGGATTGTGAGGACAGCCCCTACAGTGAGTCTGTTTAATTCAATGAAACCATCTTAAAAAGAAAAGTTTCAAGTCTTAAATACAATCAAATTCTGTTTCATAAGCAAGAAGAACTTAATATGATGACACATTAAGTTTTTTCTGCTTCTTTGTTAAGAGTGAAAGGTAACATTTTTTATTTTTTTATACATTTTTTTCTGGATTAAAGATAAAGGCTGTTCTCCGATGGGTTTTACTCTCACAGCCTCTTATTTCACTCACTTTTTTCCATCTAATACTGTACAGAGGAAGAGACTGTCCCATCATCCATCTCTTGAGTCCCTCAACTTCAACTTTACAGCAGCTTTAATGCAATTTACTGACATTGATCTCACAAAATAACATTACTGTAGCCTTACAAGCTAATATATCTATGTAATTCAAAACAGAAATAAACTGATCTGTTTTGTCATCTAAATGGAAGTTGTATTGGGTGGCCAGTGTTTTTATTATTTATGTTTTGTACTAGTATTTCTATGGGTAGAATAAAAATGCAATGTTACGTTAAATACTTGCAATTTTTTAAGCAGTATTTAATACAAGGCTCATACTTAATATTGCTTAATATGAATTAAGATGAAGCAATGACTTTTCTCAATGTTACAATTGTAAAATAATGATGTGAATCCAGCCTGAATTCACTTGCAATTTCATTTTCAGTCCAGCAGTGCCTTTGGACTCTAATTAGCTGCTCAGAAGCAGCAATTAAAGTAATCTAAGAGATAGTTTTGAGTTAGTTGCTGCCATTGGGAGGCTGTCAGGAAATGGACCCAAATGCAAAATATGATCAAAAGTCAGCAAGAGACAGCAAGACCTCCAAAAGTGTAAACACCCAAACACTGGCTAATTAATAAATAACACCTGGCGCCGGTACCCAGAAGCAGGGATAATGTCAGGTTTAGGTTGGGATCCCATTAAATATAAGTATGCACGTGAATGCACAAACACAATTGAGAAAAGTTAGGTGCTTTGGAATAAAAATAACAAATATAAAAATAATGTCTCAAGAAATTTTCTTATAAACACCAAACTAATAAATGATAACCAGCAGGTAATTGTGAATGTTCCTTCTGTTCCCTCCATCAGTTAAGCAGTTGTTTCATTGTTGTATCCTGCCATGCATGCTGGTATAGATAAAACCCTGTTTTACATTGGTGAAGATGTGAAGAAATGCACATTTTGTGAGTTTTTTATCACATAAAAAACTTCACATAATTTCAGTAAAGTATGCTTCACTTTTGATGCATCCTGGTTTTGTATGTTGTCCGTCTGGATCTTTTTTTATATACTTAAAGTTCATTATGCTTAAAGTCTAATACTCTAACATACTCTATGGGTTATAGTTATTTGTTATTTAGGTGAAGGTGTTGGGCAGCATGAGGCTAAGCAGAGACGTGTAAATCTTCTGTGCAGACGCTGTCTGCACAGCACAACAAAAGAAATAATTATCGAGTCCTTGTTGCTACATTTGGGTAGCCTTGCTTTGACTTGAAGCAGTGGGGAATATGCACTTTGCACATTGTATGTGGCATCTCTATGATTAAATCTTTTGAACATGTCTCATAAAGTCCTTGGCTAACTGGTTTGACTCGAGATTAAATTGTATACTTCAATATGAATTGGGTAGAAAGCAGAATCTGAGTCATTGTTAACTTAAAGATTTTTTTTTTCCTTTGTATGTGCATTGGCATGCAAGGGTGATCCATAATACTGGTATGGGCGTATAACATCCAGCTCCAGCTCATTCTGGGAGATATCAAGGCATTTGAAGACAAGATAAATAGCCTCTTCAGATAGTTCTGATAGTTACTTAAACTCCTACGCTTGAGGCAGTGACAAACATAATCCAACAGCAAATTAGAAAATTATCATTTTACGTGTTTTCTTGTGGATACGTTTGCATATCAGTAAATTTAAGCTTTTTTCATGCACATAAAATTATTATTTTATCATAATTAAAGAATCAAATTCAATACCAATGTTTACAATTTTTGAAAAACTAAAAGACATGCAGTCTAAAAATGCTAAATATGAAGAGGCTAATATAGAAAACCCAAGTTCCTCCTGGCATTTATACATGTTCAGGATGCTTCAGTGCCAGCAGTGGTCTTAATTTATTCTACTTGGAGAAGGGATGATAAAATACATCTAAGATCCTGTGCCCCACAAGCCTATTTATCAGCAGCTCCTGGTCTGAGCTGTTCATCCTCAGAGGTTGGTGAAGGGCATCTAGAGCCCATCATTTTACTAGCTTTGTCATCACCTCCCTTCCAGCCTCCCCACTCTCCTCCCTCCTGGGAGACAGAACAAACAGCTAATGCTGATATGTTTGCTCCTATACCTTTGTCCTTTTGTTCAATGACATCAATCAGGCTCAGCCGCATGTAATATAAAGCAAGATTTTACAAACACTTTTATTTTGCTCACATTTCACACTTGAAGACACATGTAAATGACAACAAGTGAGCAGTCACACCTTGACTTGCCCTGTGCATTGACCCAGCCATGTTCCTGCACTTTAGCAGTACTTCTCAAACTAAGAGGATAGAAACCTTGTAACCCTCCCTGTCACATCACTTTCTGGTCTTGAATAGTTTTCAGCTTTGTCAGTGTCCACGGCTCTCATTTCCTAAGTGCTACTCTCTCTACCTTGTTTCTCTTTTGGGTGTCAGCCTGTATTAAAGTTGTTGAAAGTCAACCAAGTTTGACATGGCTCTCAAATGCATGGAGCGGATTAAAACTTTGATGTAGTGTACACCAATAAAGCCATTTAGTGAAAAGAGCCTCTGCGACACTGCTATGATTTCAACAATTTACTGCAATGTTACAAATGTGTTTGATAATACGAGCTCATAAAGAAAATTAAATAAAGTCAAGGCCTCAGACAGAAATATATAGGTGATACCTTTTATGTGGTCAAACTTAAATACAGCAACTACACATTGCAAAAGATTGAGTAGAGTTACGTAAACAGTGACTCCAACCCCTAACGAATCAGAGACCGACAGTCTTTTGACGTTGTGTTTTTGGGCCGATTTGTTGTGCTTGGAAGCACATCCAAGCAGGTACTAAAAATAGTAACCGTTACGTGGAACCATTTCTGATGAAGAAGGCTACAAAGCAAGTCAAACCGTAACAAACTGATCTCAGCACTAATAGAAAATGGACATTATGTGTGGATTTTTGGTTGCCTTATTGCATCCTTTGTGGGCTGACTGTTACCTTTTTTATTTGTTTTAGTGTTTTGGGTGCTTATGGAAAGCTATAGTTGGTAATCCTGCTCAGAAACACTTGTTATACTGGGTGAAATGGTCCTTCCATCCTGACAGTAGTCAATAATTTATGTATTCAGAAAAAAAGAGCTTAAAAAAATAGATCTCTGTGGGTGCTGCAGGCCTGTAAAAACTCTGACCAATCACTGCTCTTCGCATCGAAGAGCAGTGATTGGTCAGAGTTTTGTTCCTGCTTTCATTCCCCTCTGTCCCTCAAGTTCCGGGGATATCGCCTTTTCTATTGGTTGTCCCACATGCCAATCATTCGGATGTATTCACGTTCCTTGTTAGTTTCCGCATTCTGGCTGCACATGCGCACTTCTAGTGTTTATGTATATGGTTAGCTTCGGTGTTAGCCGTTTATTGTAGCTCCGCTGCTCCCACCGTATGCTTTGAACATGGCTGAGAGTCGCAAAAAGCAAACCGCATATAAGTTTATGAGAAGAATAGGAACGACTCAGTAGGAAGAAATAAGACCAGAGTGGATTTAGGTTTTTAGATTTTTTTCACATGATCCCCTGAGGAGCAGAAGAGCAAATAGGACGGTCTTGCCCATATGCAGTTATTTCAAAAAGGGACTTGGGCGTTTCTCACTTACATTTCCAGGGAAATCGGCAATTCTATCTTTAAGCATGTGATTATTTGACAATTTTAACTCTGGTTTCAAGAGAGGTTTGAGGTCTGAGATTAAGGCTGGTTTTTATTGGGGTGGGTGGGCTTTACGTTGTGTTTGGGCTGGAAACTGTCAGATTTTCCAGCCCTGGCTGATTCTCGATAGCTGTGATATTCGAAGGGTTGGAACAAAGAGATATCAAAGGAGGGTAGAGCTGTAAAAGCCTGAGCTTCATATCTGAAAGCATGAAAGATTTAAGTGTGTAGACTTTGCACATACCATTGTTTTTTTCTGTTACAAATCAGACTCAAAAATATTGAGCCATCCATAATTTCTTTATATAGGCAGTAGCTGGGATGGATTTGACTGGAAGTAAGATAAATGAGAAAATTATATATAATTATCATTAATGTTGCAAAACATTTAGCTTTAAACTTTAAAGGACAATGCTCAAAAATAAAAATGAGAAAATATAAAACACGTAATGTAAGCAAGACTTTACATAAAGTACTAGACATAAAACAGCTGAAAACCTGGTTCCATAAATATTGAGGGACTAACTGATTAAAACATTGTTTCTTTAGCTGGTAATTTCAATTGAATTCCCTATCTAAGAAAACCCAGCAGATCTCGAATCTTGACCAACAACATTCACTCTTCATGAAAGAGCGTAGAGCCACAGGGTGAGTTGTCTGGATTGTCGATGTTTTTGCAGCAATCCCTCATACTGAGCATGCATGAAGCAACAGTGGAGAGGAAAACTCCCCTTTATCAGGGAGGAAAACCTCCAACAGGACCAGGCTCAGTGTGAGTGGCCATCTGTTGTGACCCACTGGGGTTTAGAGAGCAGAGACAGAAAAAGCACAGAAGCACACGTTGATCCAGGAATCCTTCCTATGTTATAGGGAAATGGCAGATGATCTGTGTCACGGCTAACAGAACACCAGAATCATCATCAGGAATTCTGTCTGAAACCCTTGCAGTGTAAATACAAACTGTTCACAAAACCACTTCTGCTTCCAGCCAGAATTCAAGATAACCGATGTGGCAAAATTATTATTCAATGTTCAGTGCATACCACAAACAGTAATCATATTTGGGAAGAGTTTTAATTTATTCCTCTACACTATTTAATTGCATGGAATTGCTCCCGCCACGTCCTGTGTTCAACGTCAGTTAATTAGCTGACAACATTGGATGGGATAAATAGCTGGGAGCAGGCTACCATAGGGGGAGGCTCAGGCTGAGGTCCTGGTGAGAATCGCTGCCTGGCTTGTAGCCTCCTGAAGTCAGCATGAGAAGAAGGCTGGTTTTAGACCAAATGAAACTTGGAGGTTGGAGTCCAACCTTGGGTGGATAAATGAGGATCCCTTTGATCTAGTGCAGCACAAGCTTCTCTGTCAGAGACTGTGGAGTTAGGGCTGTTTGTCTTTAGAGGTAGGTTAAGGTCATCTGCACCCCATCACTTACTTTAGTTTGGACCTTATTCCTCTTTGTACCTGACCGGCCTTCAAACACTCACGCAGTCCACACGCTCCGTTGTTTATTGTGTTATGCTCACTTTTATCATTATTGTTATCATTATTATTATTATTATTATTATTATTATTATTATTATTATTATTATTATTATTATTATTATTATTATTATTATTATTATTATTATTATTATTATACATGTTTTGTAAACTTTACATGTGTATAATTGTTCTTTGTTGTTATTCTACATTAATTTGTCAGGAGTATTCCCCACAGGAGCTGCTATGTGAACCTGACTCAAACTTGTGGATCTGTGTTGTTGGGAGAAAAAAATCCATTAATCTGTTTTCTATGAATGGGCTAGGTCAAATAGGGGAAACTAAATAAGTAAAAAATAAAAAAGTCTAATATGAATTCATATTATTTAGCAATTCTACAATGGCCCATTAAATAAGATGGCATATTTTAAGTATTCCCCCCAGCAAGTATAGGTAATAATTTAAATTATATTATTCTTTAGCTCTATTTTAAAGAAGTTAGAGCTAAATAATTCTTCACAGATTATGTTGTCAGTGGCTTTATTTTGGTTATCACTGCTTAGATCTTTTTTTTTATTTCACTGATTAATTAGTTAAAATGGTACATGGACTGAATTTATATAGCTCTTTTTGTAGTTATAGTGACCACTCAACACCTTTTACAATATGGCCACAGTCAACCAACCACACTCACTAGTTCACATGCATTTGATATACGGATCAGTGTATGAAGCCCTGAGATGAATCGACATGGGAAGCTGAAATTAAACCCACAACCTTTCAGTAGCAAGACAATTACTCTGACCACTGAGCCACAGTCGCCCAATTCTGTTAACATACTTTAAATTAACTTAAAAAAAGTTCTGAATGAGAACAAACTAGGATGTCAGCTGTCTAAGTTGTTGTGTTTATTTTTAGATGGGGGAGATCAAAGTGGACAGCTCTGCCCCCTTAATTCCAGCAGAATGGGGCTTTTGAGGCTTACAGAGAGGCAGTGATTCATAGTTTAGCCCTGAGTCCCTCTCTCCCCAAGTCCCTCATAATTAAAGTTGAAGCATATGGCATTGTGACCACGTAAGCACAGAGGTACCTGCTAAACTTGTCTGGCATCCTATTCTGAATCACCAGAGCTGGTCTTCTATTCGCTCATTCCAAAGTGAAGCTGAAATTAAAAACGTGTCACCTTGAGCTGTCCTAAGTCACATCTGGCCAGCCATCATGTCATCTTGGCTTATTGATAACCCGTTTGTGTGGTTTACTAGAGGTTAGGTATGTTTTGTCATTTTGACATAGGCTATGTAAAAACAGACAGTGAATCTAAAAAATTATTTATTATTTATATCCCGGCGAGGTTTAGGCTTAAAATTATTTTTAGTCAAACAAGGAGCTTGTTTCAAATAGGAAAAAGGACAAGCAGCTCCCAAAGGATGATAAACATTTTAAAGGAACGTCAATATGGGGAAAAGATGAAGCTGATTTTATTTATATTTTATGGAGAGAATTGCATGTTGTAAATTATGAATATCCTTCTCAATAGTCATTTCGAGGGATGTTCCCAAAATATAGCTTCATTCAGACCAGAGACATTACTAGGTTTTAAGTACAAGGGGGCTTAGTCCCCAGGAGATGAACAGAATAAAAATGAACGTAGCTGGCGAGCACAAGATTTCTCAAACAGCTAACAAAAACACTTACATTACAGAATTTTTAAAGCAATCGGACAACAAACACAGGAAACATGTTTACAGCATTAACAACAAGGAAAACTCCACCTAGGGACGCCACTGGTCCATGATGATAAAATGTTGGCATATTGGTTTATATGATATAATCAAATTTATTTGTATTCATTTTTTTTGTTACGTAGTGATACATAACAGCATATGCTTGTGTGCATTTCTAAAATGTTATCAATTTAAGTAGTTTGGGTTTACAAATCTAATCACACAGCCCCAGGAATGCAAATCAAGACAAGAAAAAGTTGCTCTTTAGCTTTAATTTTGTTTAAAATGTGCCATACTAAACTGCAATGTTTCAAGGAGTTGCGAGTAGAGATAAGTGATTTGAAATGCATTCTTTTTTTTTTCCTTACAATAGCAAAATTTCACACACAAAAAAAAAAACACACAATTTGCTATTTGAGAACAATTAATCAGAAGGGGGTTAAAAAATAGTTATCTACATGCTAAACATTTACAGGAACTATATAATTTGTATATTGTAAAAAATTTAATGTATAGTTATATATGTTAAATGCTTGCAAACCTTTAATCAGTGAATACATCACTGCTTGTTTCCCTATTTTACAAATCTGATCTCAGAAGGTTATTTCACCTCAGCTACTCTTTAAAATGGGAAAGACAAGAGAACATGAAACTGAAGTGAAGAAGGTTTGTTGATCTTTCAATTCAGAAAATGGTTGCAAAAAATAAATGCTTTCCTAGTCTTGCCCAAAACCACAGTCAATGAAAGTTTAAATCAACTGGAACACACTGACAAACGAGACAGGGTTAGGACAAGTATATTTTGCTACTATGCACAGTTGGGTGGGTAAGGGGATGTAAAAAAAAAAAAAAAAAATCTGCGAGACTCACTGCTGGAGGATGTTATGCTCTTACAATTTACTATAGAGTTGTTTTAGGTTTTTTTTTTTTTTTTGTTGTTTTGTTTTTCCTAACTTTACCAGTGGTGCCAGTAATAAGGGAAGGACGGAAGCTGGAGTAAATCATCCCTTTTCTCACCTCCTCAGTGATTAATGGTTCTTATACTTTTATTCACTGGTCTCCTGTTTACACAGACAAGAGTAGAAGGTCTTAAACAGGTACTGTTTCCGCCTTACAGTAATCATTACTTTTTAGAAACAAGCTCCCCAAGAGAAAAGCCTTTGTGAGGAAATATTGCACAACTTGACAATATGGTACCCCTTTTACTGTGGAGAGAAACAATGAAGAGCTTGGTCCGCGCTTTACACAAACGTGAATATACGAGTGCTCCAATTGGGGAATGCAGCCAATTTTATCAAATGAAAGTTTGTAATTGAGGCTATGAAGATTCTCCTCTTAATGTATCATAAATATAATTGCAAATACATATATCCACATACGGTTGTAAATTGCATATTAAGTACTATATAAGATTATAATTTTTGTCCTGTTGAGCATTGAATTACATAGTAGGAACAAGTGCTATATTTAACAACTTTATTAATTTTGGATTATTGTAAGATAATTTGCATAGTCCCTTCAAAGAATATGAGCAGTTGATAAAATATTGCAGTTTTTTTTTTTTTTTTTTCAATGATCTGTCTTTGTGGGTAATCACAGAAAAAGGCTGGGACCTAAACCCTCGCCAAAAATGTGAGCTCATCTTCTGGTGACCAAATGTTTTGTTTGTCCATCTTTGATATGTTTTATCAGACTTGTCAAAAAGAAGAGAAATCAGAGCAGTGATATATTACATTTAGTTTTATTATTTTATTAAAGCATCGTTTTACTAGATAAGTCTTGTTGTTAACCCCTCATATTTCCTCCTTCCCTATTCCTTCCTAAGTAAATCATTCATTTCCGGACTTATCCAGCAGTGAAATGGAGCACAGACGTGGCTAGTTAATGGAGCTCTATGAGCCGTAGGATTACTTTCTTACCTGAGCTCATTCTCATTAATCTTTTTTTGGAGGGAAACGGCTAAAATAACAAACCACTTCCCACCAAACCTACAGACAGAGCTATTTAGACAGTCTGTGGATTCCGTCGCCTCTGTGCTGTCACTGTCAAGAATCGGCAAGCCGTGCATTTGTCTGGTATTCTGTGCCCTGCTTCCCAATGGGACGGAGTCAGAAATGTTAACAAGAAAACTCAATTTACATTCCCCAAGCAGTTTATTTTGAACAGCTGCATTAAAGGTAGGACTTTTTTTCTCTCTCCACTTTCTCCCTGTGGAAATCACAAGTAATATTGACTTTTTTCTTTCTTTGGATTTTTTTTCTACACAGGCGTGTTTAATATGTAAACCATGGAACCCTTTTTGAAGCATCCCCAACAAAATGGGAATAACACACTGTTTGATTTTGTTGAATGATGATGGTATGTTGGTATGCTTACAATTACAATGTGCAGTTATATAGCACATAGGTAGATAAACAAGTGGATTTTGATCCTTTTAATATAAGAAAAAAGGGTCTGGTTATTTGCAAACTTCTCCACTTTTTAAGAAAAAGCAATACACTTTTCCAAAACTGGGCCAAAAAAGGGCTGGCATCATTTATTGATTAAAATCATCTGGGCCATTCTTATCAAAATTCCTTTTGATCTTTTTTTTACGATTTAATGTGAGTCAAAGTTTTTTTGGCAAGCTACCTAGTAATGCTGGTTTTCTTCTGATAGCCTGTATCCTGATAACCGACGGACATTTTGCTCTGATAGATGCTTTCTTTTTCACTGCAACTATTTTATTACCAATTAAATGTTGAGGTGACTAAGTTTCATTAGATTCAGCTTTCGTTTATTAGTCTGATGAAATGTCGAGGATGAGGCTTTTCTGTAAAGTCTGAAATATATGACAGTTTAGGTGTACTGAGCGACTAAAGGAAACAGTCCTTCCTGCATCCTGCTTTTTTAAAATCTTTTTTTCTGTTCAGATGAAAACAAATAGCAGACATCTGCAAGATCAAACAGGAAGAAAAAAAAAATGCTACTTGAGAACGGAGCTCTGATCCACAAGGCTGGATTCACTTCCCAGCAGAGTATACTCAGTTTCTCAGAGAGCTAAAATATTGATTTGAATTTGTTTTGATTTATTTAACTGCTATATGCATGCAAAGACCAACTCTTTCCCGTCAATATGAGGTTAAAATACAAACCAACATTCGTATTTATTGTTTAAATTTACACCATACTGCAATAATTTCCTATCAACTACCTCTAAGGAAGTTATGTCAGTGAATAATAAAGATTCCCTCTATAACAGAGATAACTGAGGCCATGTTATTCCATACAACACTCCCTCTTTTTTTATGATGAAGTGCTTCTTTTCTCGATCCCCTAAGCAGCTAGAAATCTACTAATTTGCTCTGGCCAGCAGTTCCTATGAGGAAAATACCCCCCCTCCCCCCTCACTAAATGTATTAAAACTGAAAACGCTTTATCAGCAAACAACATGTTATACGATACACATGATATGCATATGGAAAATATCCAATACAGCCCTGCCGGCATTTAACCAGTCCAAAACGCTGCACAGCAAATTAAATGTGACAATACACTGGTACTGGTCCTGAACGTGGCTCTAACAAGAGTTTTCACTACCTTTTTTATAGGTTGATTCAAGTACATCTCCTAAAAACAGTACACCAATGTGACTTTAAATTCAGCGGTTATACCTCCTTATCCTGACATTAATAAATCTCCAGTCAGTTTTGTCGTGGACTATTTTTATTTGTTTCTCTTGGTTAGAGCAAACCAGTTTTAAAACAATTCATACCAAATTCATACACTTACGTTATATGTTATAGTCCTTGGAAAGCCAATTGGTCAGATTTTGAATTGGCCGCCTAGATCTGAAAGATCGGTTCCACTCTTAAACAGGAATTGTTGTTTCGTCATCGAAATGCTCCCAAAAACCTATGTTTATGGTTTAGCACACCAATGCACCTTGAATTTTCTTAATGTTTAATTTTAATCAGCACACTGTCAGAGTATTGCAAAGGATATAGATTAAAGTTATTATATGCTATTTGTTTCAAGTTTGGCATCAAGTCTTGATCCCAAAGGTTGTGTGTTACATCCAGATTAAAAGCTTTGAGGCCTTATAAAAATCATTAATATTACAGTAGATGTGATGTAAACCTAATGTTAGTTTAAAGACATTTTAGAACATGGATTAGATCTGATCATTTAAACTTAAAACACTAGAATTATCAGAGTATGGTACATTGCTGGGAAAAATGATATAAAACTATTTTTGTTTTTACATAAAAAACTAAATCTTTAAGGCTTTTAATATGTATTATGTTGACAACTTCTGCCACCAAGGGAGACATGTGACTTTGAGTTGTACACTGGTTTAATTAAGTCTGTATTGCATTCATCTGCATTACTTTTTTATCTCCTGCCCGAACTACCATTTGCTTTCAAGGGCTGTTCATTGGTTCTGCTCAATGTGTATTCAGGATTATCAAATAAAATATTGTCATAGGTTAGATTTTGATATCTAATTTTAGTCTTATATTGTCCACCTTAAACTCCTGATGAGTATGTCGCAGCTAGAGTTTTGGTCTTATATCTATTTTCCACTCTGCTTTTTCATTTTCAAACCTAAATGGTTCTTTTTTCTGTTCTGACGTCTTATGTGAAAATACAGCAGTGTGTTTTAAGTGCGTTTATAATCTGTATTAGTGCATTCCATTAAAAGCAATACCACTGCTGCGTAACTATAGTTTAAGGTCTAACGTATAGTTAGTTTTCAGGTTTACTGTTGCCCCTTCAAGAAGCGAGAAAGCAAGCCTTGTCTCCAAATATAAACATACTCTTTAACAAGTTGACAAGCACGTCTTAGTTTACTAGTGTTAAACCAACATTGTACTCTTTCCCATAAAGTGCAGGCACACGTGAATGGGTACCCTTGCTATCGCTCTGCATACAGTAGTGCAGTTATTTTCTCAGAAATGTTTTCAACATGAATGTGTGGTAACACTCCATGAAGTAGACCCATTGCATAGCAACACCATTTTCTTAAGAAATTCTTGCTTGGCACTATAAAGTCACTTCAAGCCAACGCTATACTTAAAATGGTTGGAGGGAACGTGAAAAATGCTGATTTGTTGTTTAGATCGTCGTCTCAGATGCTGAGAAAAAAAAAAAAAAAACAAGTTGCTGCTACCGTTTATTATTGTGGATGAATATGCAGGGGAAACATTTTGAGAGAGCTGTTATTGGTTTGGTTTGATAATGCAATCCACATATGTCAGCATATGTGTATTTTTATTTATTTTTTAACCAACAGCGCACTTTTAAAAAAGTCAAGCAAAAGCACTTTCTAACCTGAGGAAGTATTTGCTCAGAAATAACACCCACGGCCACTTCTATGGTCCAGCTGTTTTGAGTGAACAGGGTTTTCGTGGATGAGGAGAAAATCGCTCTCATCTGTTTACTTTGATTAATTTCACCCTCTTTTTCTGCATTGGAGCATATTAGGGGAAACTAGTAGTGCTCACTTAAGGGGCCAAACATATAGATATTACATTATCATTAATACATGGTAGTTCACTGCCTTTTGGAGGCATGAAAGGTGCATTTTTAAAATGATCTGCTTTGAAAGACAATGGAAAGGCCAATTATAAGTAATATACATTCATCCAATAGTTCTTCAGGGTTTGTTGCTCAACAAGCACATTAACAAACTCTAAATAGAGTTTATGTAACATTGGAAAACAAGCCTAAATAAAATATTTTATGAAAGTCTAGAAAGAAAGTTAACAGTTTACTTCACGGCTGGTGTGTCGAGGAGAGCAAAGGTTGTTCTAGCAGAGCAGGCAAAAGACAGACGAGACACAAAGCAGACAGACACAGGTCTCAAGAGGAAGAAAAGTGAACTGTTACTTTAAGAAGATAGTTGAATGAGGGAAAAAAAAGCATTGCTTGATCCTATTGCTGTAATACTGATAAATAATTACTCTTCAGGTATATTTTTGTGTCACCTGTAGTATTTTCATTGCTTAGCTCTGCATGACAGGTTGTCGACATCTGGTTTTCAAACTTACGCAAAGGTGACAATTTTAACAGCTGTGTAGCTGCTGCTTGAAAATTTTGATGTTACACTAGTAAACCTGACACATTTGTAGACTAAAGCTGTAAATAGGAACAGCCCAAACATTATTAGGATATTGATCTATATGAGATGGCTAATTATGATGGTACTGTGTCTATCATCATCCAGTTAAAAATCAAAAACTAGGAGCAAGAAGTTTACGTTATTTGAAAACTATCAAATATGATACATATTTTATTTCATAACCTGTACGATGCATAAGGTTTTGAGTCTGAAAAAAAGTTTAAGTTCACTTGCAACTCATTGAAACTGTTATCAATACTATAAATTCCATGTTACATGCATTTACATTCTACAAAGATCTAACTCAGAAAAAAGAAAACTATATTCTAGAAAAGTTCAAACATTTAAAATGACACTTTGTTTAACCTTGTCGGTTAAAATATTAGGTGGTTTCTGATGGCATGTTTGACGCATCTTGCGATATTTAGTCCCTGAGCTGCTGAGAAAAAGCCCTAAAGCAGGGATCTGTTTGACACTCTTCCATTACTTTAATTATGCAACATGTCACAAAGCTTAACTGAATAATGTAACAATGTAAAAATGGGTGGGGAAATAAATAAATAAATAAAAACATCAGCAACGTTTCCATCCGGATTGCTACTGTATTTACTTGCAGTGTTTCGCTCACAGACGAGACGCTATTGTGAGAAGTGTGAAGAAATACAGTAAGAGCCATGGCGATGTTATATGACAGCCATATTTGTTCTGTCTCTTCAACCACTTAAAAGCAAATGATGCTTATTTATTTGGCGCCTTTTATCCTTTTCGCAGTGTGGTTTTGATGAGACATTTTTACGCCTTCCGTTTCTGCAGAAAGGGAATCAGCTGTCGTGCCGGGCACAGCCCTAACAGCGCTGCTTCTCTTGGAGGCTCGGGCAGCAGCTGTACAGGGAGAGAAAGTGAACTCGGGATGTTTGCAAAGTGAAGTTCAGTCAAATTAATCATTCTGTCAGACAATGAGAGCAGAGCACCCCAGGGCTAAAAGGGAGAGAAGGCCTTTCAGCAAGAAGAAGAATATGCTGTGCTACTGTATATGTTTGGGGCTTGTTATTCATTTTCACTAAAGGAGGCGGAGATGGGAACGGGGAGGTTATGCGGTGATGTGCTTTCACTTTCTGTGTGCCGGTGAATATCTCTACCGGGCCGGGGAGCCATTTCCCATAAGAGGGGATAAATGTATGTGGCTGAAGGTGAGGACAATGCAGGAACATCACATTTAGAGCCTTATTCATCAAGTTCATAGGTGGTGTCAGGCCTCTGCCAAATGGTGCCGTTTCAGAGCAGTCTTGCGAGGAAACTGTTACTGGGTTTCCACGTATCTTCACATCTAATTTCTGCCTGTTTGGATCATGTTTATCCCCAAGAGAGAACCAGCTCCTTAGCTGCAGTGTTAAAATAATTTGTCCAACTTTCATTTGACTTAGAACAGTAATCTAAACCTTTACATAAGTGTCTGAGTTAATTATAGACTCTACCCGAGGTCCGTGCTAATAATTGGTTGTTTAATTATAAGCTTGTCCCCATGAGTCAATCATTGCCTGAATGGTTACATATCAGGTCTTTTGTCCTTATGAGGTCTTTTCAGCCATGTATTCCATAGACGAGCTTATAAGAAATTCAACAATCACTATCATAGCTGATGCAAAAAGAATATGAAATTAGATTTTGCAACTCTTTTAGCAAAATACCTCCAAACTATTTTAGCAATTCTTGTCAAAAATTAATACTCACACAATCATTTTTCTTATTAATCTTTGTGTTGTGCTAGAAGGTATAACAATGTATAGTCTAATATTCCAAAGCAATCTAACTTTACTAAAAAAAATGTTAAATATAGTGCATGAATTGTACCATACATTGGATGATTTCCTAAATATCTATGTTTCCAGGTATAGTTAGTTTCACATACAGTTATTTGCAAACTATTTTGGGAGCTATGCCATATAGGCACTAAATCTGTAGGGTCTGTCTGAATTCTAGATACATTCAGGTTATTCATACATTTCCTGACTGATTCTTTCATTTACCTATTATACAAACTCTACATTTATTTGAAAGCTCCTAAGCTTAGTCACATTTGCCTGTGATATTTTTTCTTACATGCAAATCATTGGCAAGACTCCAGGGAGCGCCTTTTTTTTATGAAGCATAACTTCCACAATCTACTTTACTGAAAGAACTTCCGAACTGCAAAAACTTAAAAGCAACGGAGTGCAGAAATATATTAAAATGCTTCAATTTTACAAACGACAGTTACAGTAAAAAAGTTACAAAACCAGCAGCACAGCACAGCGGGGTGAAAACTTCTTCAGAGGCCAAATCAGTAGCCAGCGGCATCATAAGCTTCTCCTGCATCTAGTTCCAGAGTTAGGACACACAAGCTCTGCTTGGCAGACATTTAACACCTGCACATAAATTCCCATTTTTACCCAGTAGTATAGGAGTGTTTAAATGTATTTCCTGTGTTGTTAATGGTTGAATTCTATCTGTCAATCTTCTATACTATCTTATCCATGAACACTCCCGGGGGGCTGGTGCCTATCTCCAGTGGTAAAAGGGCGAGAGCCTTGGTACACTCTGGAAAGGTCTCCTGTCTATCATAGGTCAACACAGAGACACACTGGTCAAACAACCAACCTAGGGGCAAGTACAGAGACCAACTATGACCTAACATGCAGATTTTATGGCTGTGGGAGTAAGCTGGAGTGTCCAAAGAGAACTCACACGATGCAGAATTACCCCAGACCGGGATTTGAACATAGGGCTTTCTTTCTGCAAGACAACCACTTCAGTTCATCTTCCTAAACTCTAAAATAAATTTAAAAATATATCTTTCTGATCAGTTGGCAGAAGGTGATCATATTCACCAAAGGTTATGTCCCTAAATACACATTAATGCTTCCTTCATCATTCGGCTGGCTACGGATACATCTTCATTTTTGTGACACGCACAAAAAACCACCATCCATCACTGAAAATGGCAGACATCTTTTTTCCCTTATTCATCATCATTCGTTTTTCTCTCACTTTTTCATACGGTACATGTACCTTTAAAGCTCTGCTTTTCAGTGTGCCTCATGCATCGATTTATCTCACTCACACTCACCCAGAAAAATGCACACACACACACACACACACACACACACACACACACACACACACACACAAAAGTTCTTATCTTTTACTTCCTTTCATCTAGTTTCCCCATCCCCTCTTCCATTTCTGTGGTTGGAGGATAGCTGTCTCTACCACCAGCGTCATTCAGATCCCTTCTGGATGTGCTTGTGAACACGGTGGGGGCAGTCAGAGTGATATATAGCCGTAATCCCACTGCTGCAGCGTGACACGGCTGTCAGTTGCCATGGGAGACTACATGATTTATACTCTGCTGCTGTGCTTATGGTTTGATAAAAGTGATGTTAAAGGCCTGTTCCTGCACCTAACAACATTATTCGCTAAGACGTACAATAAACGTTGCATTGAAATATTTCTGTAATTCCAGCTATCTTCAAAACGCACAGGTCTGACATTTGCCCTTCATCTTTGGTAAGAGTCTTTGGAACATTCAGTTATTTTGACAAAAAATATACCGGCTGATCGGTCATTTACGGATTTCTAAAAACTTCTAGTTCTTTCCAACTGTTGTGGATAATTTGGGTCAAATGTTTCTGCTGTGTGGCATTGCGGGATGTGTTTCATACGCTTTTGACTTTGATTTCAAAAGGTTATTGGTCAAATTGGCACAAAGCGTGTATAACATTTGAAGACTGAGCAGTGCATCAGAATGAAAACCATTTCTGCATGGATGACTACTTCAGGCTGAAGAGATAGGCCTTATTGATTTCAGCAGGGAAAATATTGTTAAATGAGACCAAATCAATACAGATAATATACAGGGCTGTAAAGGAACAGTGTGTAAGAGCAACATGAAATATATGGTAACCCTATTTCAGCTTGCCGTAGAGAAGTCTTTATAAGATTTTATTCTTCCCACATAAGACAAACATTTATTCTTGGTGGATCATGTACCCACAGTATGGAGAGCTATTTAATTTTTTTTTAAAAAGCTTTCAAATCTGTTTAGTTTTATTTCTCCTGTACTATTTGAGTGAAGTTTAATACTAGCTGCACAGCGTATAATTATGATTGAACTTTGTAATACCTGCACTAAAAGAATGAAACCACATATTTTGTACAATGTTTTAAAATGTTCATTTTAAAACCACACATCCAAAGAGATGACAGGTCACCCTTTTACACATACGTAGATTGCCAGGGAGCATTTCCATGCTTTTGCTCGTTAAGTTTTGTTTTTGGTCTTTACCATCTCATGAGGGAGTTATGTGCAGCAGCTCTTATGCTGCTAACTCCTCCACATGATCATGGATCATTAATTTTAGCTCTCTGCTGTTATATTCAGACTGGGTAATGCAATGTCAGTTTTAGACTGGCATCTTACTGAAACGGCTGCAAAAGCAATACTGTAAAAGATTAAAAGAAGAGAAAAAAAACAATGAATTGAAAGCTTGAAACCAAATGGGATTTAATGAAAGTTCTCCAGTGAAGCAAACTAAATGTAAAGCCAGATTATTTGTGGAGCAAGAAATTCAAGAGATCTCTCACTCACTAATGCACAATCTTTACACTGTATTGCTATCATGTCAAAGTACTTTGCACAAGTACACACCTCAGTATAACTTTGGGGAAAATGTAGACATAAAATCTTAAAGTAGCAATGTGACACACATACAGTGCACTACTAAAGTAGCAATATGACATCCTTATATCCATAAATATAATGCACTCCACACAGCTGTCTTTAGAAGTCATTGGATTAGTAACTAGCAGCTGGTTCAAAATACTTTTAACAAGTACTTGAAAAACAGAGCATATTATCTCTATTCTGGCCTCATTCCATTGGCTCCCAGTGCATTTTAGAGTTCATTTTAATTTGTACTTTTGTTTTTAACTGTTTAAATGACCTTGTCTCTCCGTGCCTCTCTGAGCTTCTTCATCGCCCGCTTGGCCCCTCAGGTCAGCTGAACTGCATCTCCTGAAGGTACTGAGGTCTAAGAGGAAGCTCAGAGGGGGCAGCGCCTTTTTTATTGTTGGTCCTCAATTATGGAATAACCTGCCCATGCACATAAGACGGGCTCCCTCACTGCCTACCTTTAAAATCCCGCCTTAAGACGTAGTGTTATTCTGTGGCTTAAATCGGAGGAAACATGACTTTCGCTCAGTTCTTTCTGAAAGCGTTTCATCACCTATCCAGGATTCATTCATCATATAATGGTGGCTCGCACTTGAGCCACCAGAATTGAGGCCATTTATGGAACTATATGCAAATCACTGTGGAAATGAATCTGGTCAAAGTTAATAAGAAATTGAATAGAGGTAAATCCAGGCTAACCATGCAAGACAGCCTGTTAGAGGCCGCTAAGGACTTGGAGCTGGTGCTAGTTCACTATCAGCAGAATAACAACCAAACCTACAATAGAATGCTGTACATCAATGCATATCCATTTGTTATAAATCCCCACTTAAAAATTAAACCTAAATCTAATTCTTGAGTGTTTTGGCAAGGAATCCAAATGAATGTCCGTAGACGTTCTATATATAACTTTACTCAACTTGAGTTGTTTTTCAGAGGAAAGGCAGTCGAGGCCATTCCTCAAAACACCCGTTGCTTGAATTGCAGAGAAAGGAGGTCCTACAAAGAATTCGCCCTGGAGGGCTGAATGCAAATTCATGGCTCACTTCTATTTTTTATATCTAAAATTATTCATAAAGATTTGAAAACTACTTGAAATAAAATTGAAGTTTGTCATTCTAACTTGAAATGGGAAACAGTTCAAATGGTATAACTATATTTAAAAAATACCTTTATATATGGGTGAATTGTGTATTGAAGTGACATCCTGATCTTGCTTTGTATCGTGTTTCTTAACATTACAGACTTGCCATCTAGTCACTCTTCTGCATCACTTTCTCAACAGATGTTACTGTAAATTAGTCATTTCCTGTGTTTATGGTCTCAGGTGGAGGAGAAACCCCTGATTGTGTTCTCCTTTGATCTAACACTATAGTTATTGCGTGCTTCTGTCTCATGTCATCATAGTCTTTAGGTGTATTAGACCCCCCCCCCCCCCCAGCCCCTGAGATCTAAAGTAAGCAAGAATGAAATGTGAGTTCAACCCTTGATCTAAGTCTGTACTCTTCGCTGTTACAGAGGAGTAAATAAAACATTAATGTTGAGCTGAGGGTTAGTTTTTTTTTCTCTTCTTTTTTTTTTTTTTCCGGCTGAATTTACTCAATGGGAAGAACACTACTTGAAAGCTTGTAACAGTATAGTTCTAGGGGGGCTGTCTCTGTGTTAATGTTTGCTCTTTCTTGCTTTGTTTTCAATCCTCCAGGTATGGTGAACTACAGTGAGGTGTCTGGCTACCCCCTTGTCCAGCATTGGAGTCTACGTTCTGTGCTGTACCACGTCAAACTCAACCAGTGGGTGCTGTCTCAAGGTAAATAAACTCAGTTTTGTTAAGCAACTGTCACACTGGTCTTTGTTTTGCCATGTATATGCGCATTCTTCAAACAATGTATTGGAAACTATTGCACATTTTGTGTAACCTTAAGTTGTATTACATCCATAAATATGTGGCTACAATACTCTGTTTACCATTTATGGTTGCCACCAAATGGTTCAAACCTGTTAAAAGCTAAAGAATCTGACTGGCTGGATTTGCATTTGGGAAGCAGAGGTGAGGAGATCTTCTCTGGTGCAGACAAAGTTCTTGGATAGTGTAGCATGAGATTAAGTGTCATTATTTTTGGGTCATTGCTGTGACATTTGCATAGTATTAAAGGTATACTATGCAACCGGGGTTGATTTTCCAGCGAGGCTCCCCCCAGAGGGCGAAAGTAAAAGTGCACTGTCGTAAAGATGCTCAGCTGTTCTGGTTTCTCCAGCCAGGCGCGGTTGGTTTGAGCTTAGCAGACAGGCGAACGCAACGAAAAGTGGAAAAAACGGTAGTACAAACAACGACTAACACAGTGAAGGTATGAACATCAAGCTTCCCGCAGCGCTATCTTGGCGAGGTGCCGCCGTCGCCGCCTCGCCTGTTTTATTATTATTATTATTTTTTTTTTTTATGTTGGCGAGACGCTACCGCCACCGCCTCGCCAAGCCGCAGCCGCGTCGCCGTGGCCGCCGCGGTAGCGTCTCGCCAACATAAAAAAAATATATAATAATAAAATAAAATAATAATAATAATAAAACTCGATATGCTTGCATGTTTATTTGACGTTAACACACGGTTCTTTGTTGTTGATTTTGCGCGTGCATATAGTGAATGGCAGGGCAAAAACACATGGAGTTCTCGCCGTAAAGCGAGACTTCTCTGTGTGCGGGCCGTGAGCTCTTGCAATTGCAAGTGCGGTATTTCCCCCACAGACCCCCAGGGCGGCCGAGAAAACCTTTGTTCGACCTGAAATGACTCATTTAACCATCCAAAACGGTATGGAACACATTAATTAACTGAAAAATGTTGCATAGTATGCCTTTAATGTAAATTTGTAGTAGTGCAGTGTATGTGTGTTAGATATTGGGCCTCTGTGTGGTGATACTCTCACCATGGATTTTAGCTGGGAATCAAATTTGATGTGCTCCAGCAGTTTATATCGATTTTGACGCAAATCAGTGTCTTTAAAAATATATTTTTTTATATAAATTATATCAAGGTATCAATTATTTTGACAGCCTTATAGTTTACGCAAAGAAAAATATATTATTAAACACATCATAATTAATAGGCCATGTTCAGGTTAGCCACTCATCACAAAAGCTTTTAATTTTTGATCAGCTAACTTGATAGCACCTTCTTTTGATCAGACATGACAATAATTTTGGCTATGTTTTAAAATGATACCTGCACAGCTAAGTGTTTCAAGCAAACTGTACACAAACCTGGAGATGTAAACATAGTTGCGTCCAACTAATTATAGCACCTATGCTGAGTAATATGAGTTTAATATGCAGCTTAAAGTTTACAACAAATCTAAATATTTTTTGTGCCTCAAATTTTTACAATTTCTTAGCCTTGCTTTTGTCCTAAATAGTCCATTTAAGTCTTAAGTCACTAATCACTGTTAATGTGGAAACAGGGAGCAGGTAAAATAATATTAATAAAGAATTACCGTATGTGTCAGTGTGAAAGAGAGCCACAATAAGGTAATCAACCAAATTAACACAAGAGGAACATGAAGCTGCAAGTACATTATCTGCTTACTCATGCAGCTACACTTGCAGCTCCTTACCTGACGGTGTAATATGTCTTAATACCTTCAAATATCTAACTTTTCTGGTGGCAAAGAGTAATGTGTCTAACCAAATTGAAAGTTAAACTACATAAACATGTTTTGTTCCCCGAGGAAGCCTGCTCTGAATAACAAAGATTCACATAACAGTTCACATAAAAAGGTCCATTTTTTTATGACGCACCAAATCCAGGGCTCTGTAATGGGGTGCTAAAGTTTAAAAGTAGGGTTATTGCCTCGCAAGAAAAGCAAATGAAAACACAACAGGCTGTGCCTGGGGAAATGGGGGCTTCAAACAGCTTTATACGCTGTATAATGGAAGGGAACTGTGGAAGTGTCAGAGTGGGATGAGTGATGATTAAAGTGGGATGGGACTTGCCATCTCCTGTGTCAAAAATAAATTCATCCTGAAGGAGTTTTTTCCAGATCTGTTGTCATTACTGACATTAATGCGAGTTGCCAAAGCACAATGGAGTTTATCTTCTTTAAGTTTCTCTTTGCACTTTCCAGCTGCTTTGATATGCAGTGTGTCTCACTGTGAAGACAAGCACAAACAGGCTAAAGGCAATTACTCTTGATTTATGTTTATATAGGTTCAGTCTTTCCATCCAACCTTTTATGTTTGAGCCTTAATATGAATTTAGGGAGTTAAGGCTCCAACACACTCGGGCATATGGTGTGCATACCGTGAGATGCTCGGACTGTCTGTGGAAGTTTTACCCTTCATTGTTGAGCGCACCTATTGCCTACATTTCTGATGACAAATGTCCTACATTTCCCACACTTTCTGTCAGTGGGACGAAACGGGTGAATGGATTGTAGCATGTCGGATGAGCTAGTTGAGCACCTAGAGCCGTTTCTTCTCCAGCAAGCACCCATCGCACACCTGCCAGTGTGGAACAGAGAGGGGGTTTGATGCCGCGGGTCCCTTCCAACTGCGTGTTCGGAGCAGCTTGGTGTATCAAGCTCGGTGTCACATATAAAACATTTCAATATGAAGACTTCTTCTCGCCAAGCAAGTTATGGTTCGAAAACGGGGACTATTGCCTTAGCTCTATTGCATGTTCGTATTCCCGGGCCTGGTGGAGTTGGTACGTCACGATTACGAATATTTGATTTAACAGTAAGGATACCAAGATGGTAGCACCTGTGAAAAGCACAGGAAGGATAAAAAATACAGTTTTACTCTATAGGGGCACGCATTGGTTCAAAATTACTAATGATGATACTTCAAGTACACCATTAAATGATGAACGAAAAAAGAACATTTCCAGGTTTTTGTTTGACTTTAAGTAACTATTCTCAGCTGATGTCCAGTGATTTGTTTTCTCTTGGTGCACTTCAGTTCTGCTTGTGCAGCGAATGTTTATGGGGAGAAAGGATATGCATCAAATACTCACTATACAGAGGTGGTCTTCGACATGGTTGCACAGACCTGGCTGTGATCACTACATTAAAAACTTAAGCCGTAACACTGTCAGGTCCACCTTAACCTCAGCCACAGTCTCAACCAGACACTCTTCAGACGGCAAGGCAGTGAGAAGATAATAAACTTTAGTTTTGGTTAAGCCTATGTAAAATGTTTTTTATCCATTTCACAAATGGGTAGCACACTGTCTTTGAGAATCTCCTGCTGCTTAAACAGTGTTATCCACAAATGCCAAAAAGCGACTATTTGTGGAGCTTTCATTTTCCATGCTTTAACCAAGTACTATGCTTTCATCCAAATCCATTCATTTATGGTGGGTTGTAAAAAGATCCCAATTAAACTTAATTATCTAGCAGACTATCCGGGGTGTACGACACCTAATAAAAAAAACTGGAGATAAATACAAATATCCCTACGTTCAGACCAGGACTGGACATATGGACTTATATCTGTACTTTGTCAGTCTGTCTGTCCACAAATCTAATGCTCTGTATCTTAACTCGTTAAGTGCTCGTTAGGTAGGTTCCCTGAAATGCATCCCCATGTGTACCACTAAACATTAGTAATGTCACTGAGAAAAACAATATAGACAGATGAGGTTACAGTTAATTATATGATAGATATGAGAAAACACATTGCTATAACTTTAAAAATGCCAGTCTTCTTGGAATTGTGGGAGATAATCTATTCAACTATGGAAAAATCTAAAGTGGGTGGGAAAAGAAAAACACTGTAAAGGGTTCTATGTTAAGATGGAAACAGATGGCTGAGTTGATTGATGTTTACCTTGAAAGGAGGTCAGCACACTGTTCAAAATTATACATCCATATACTTTTTGTTAGTTTGTTAGTCTCTGATCGCCTGTAATGTATTTTGAAGCTTTGTGTCCACTGTAAGACCAAAATATCCTGTTGATAAATAATTTCACCATGATAGGTATTCATTATTAGTGAGTGACATATCACCTCATGTTAGCAGCTGAAATGTCAAGGTTGAACATTTTTTGACATGTTTGTAACTGCTGAACTAGTTTTATGGTGGGAAGGAAACTTGTTTGTGAGCCGTTCTCAGGGGTGAAGTGCAATCTGTTCAAAATATTGCGATCAGACAGTCAGAATGGCTGTAAACATCATTCAATAATCCAGATTTTTCACATGGTTAATGTATTTTTCTAAAATCCCTCATATATAGTTTCTCGCCTGATAAGTGCCGCCACTCCTCTGTAAATACAGCCATGACACCTCTAATGCATTTCCAGTGGTGCTGCTGTGGTTTGAAAGTGGCTGTGATGTCTGCTGAGGATACACTTTCTATTTTCTCCTCAGTCATAAGCGACTCAACAGCCTCCATCCTTTCTTCCTCTTTTAAATCCCATTTCCCACTTTAGCTCATCATATTTCAACAGGCACTGGAGGGTGAGCCTACTGATTTTTACATCTGATAGCAAAGGCCGCCATCTCTCATCCTCACTATGCTCTCTGTCTCTCACTTCAGCGGCCTCCTAATTTAATTTCAGAGGAGAAGTTGGAGCGAGTGAAGCGTGAGCTGTGAGATATTAATACTGCTTCCCCTGAAAATCATAATGATAAACTGCTATTGCAGTTTTGCTTTCCAATATTTGCTGAGCAAGAATTCCACTGAGCACATGGACATTTCGTTACAGTCTGATCAATGTAGCGTTTGAGACATGCCTTCGTGTTCCCTCTATATCCTTGTTCCACCCCCTCATTGAGTTCACTCATGTAATATGGAAAGTTTACTTTCTGTGACATGGAATGTCAGGTAATAATAGACCCTTACATTTTGCAGTTTTAAAAAAAATAAAAAAATCTAAGTTAGATAAACCTCACACCTACCAGGTGCTCCGGCCTGTTTGGCAATATCTGGCCTTGCATACGGAACCTACAAGGATTAGGAGATTGCAAACCAAAATGGCTGACCTTAAGTAAAATCTGGATTATGTGACAACAAACTGTCATCCCAACTGGAAGATGATATGATTACGCAAGTCAAAGAGGAATGACTAAAACTAACAGTGACTTCCTGTTTTCAGTGGGCAGGGATAAACAAATGTAAACAGATTGCCATACAGGTTGGTGTAGGAGCCACTGTGATGGCATATTAAGATTTTCATGGTCTTCAGTTCTTGCATGTGGGGAAAACAGTAGTTTTGTGTTTTATGACAAGAAGTCTGAATTTAGGTGCTAGTCATGGGGCTTGGACCGGTAGATTCTTATGGTGGAAAAACATTTTAATTAAAAAAAAAACATTTAGACAAAAAAGTAAAAAAAAAAAGTGATTTACTTTTTTTAAATGGCATAGCAAAATGCTTATATATGCTTAATGATCTTTACAGCAAAGAATATCATGTTGTTTTGCCATTCTGTTGTTTAGCGAGTAACACTGAGAACATAAGAAGCTTTCATTTGTTGTTTAATTAGTCAGACTGTTGGGGCTTAACATGCATTGTGCTTGTAGCTTTAAGATTGTAGTTTTAAAACAGCATTAGCCTAATAAGAATTGTACCGCTACAATTTTCACCCCAGAAATAATTTCCAATATTTTCATTTCTCATCCTTATAAACAGGGATAAACTGTGGTAGCCTTTCTTTACTCAGCTGTCCAACAGTGTGCAGCCACTGGTGGAAGCATTGTGTAACTCATACCCAAAGGAAACTCTAGTCACTCTGGCTCTTTGAGGGCCATCTCAATAAAAGCACTTCAAACCACAGCAATGGTATGAGACAATTTTAGCAGTACCACTAACAGACCACTTAGGCATATGCATATCCTTCATGCAATTAAAAGATTTTGATCACTTTTATTCACCTGATGCTGAACTTATAATGGATCAGTTAAAATCTATACGCAAACTCAATCAAATATTTTATGTATAAACTTGACACAATGTCACTTCCATGGGACCCATAACATCTAGCTTTCTTTTGAGGGCATACCTCTGAGAGACTTATTTAGTAGTCCCCTGGAGTTCTACATATCCAGCAGTTTTCATATCACCCTGTGAGGAACTTTTAATAGGCTGTAGCTTAGGGAGTGCTGGTAAGACAGGTCTATTTTCATTTTCTTTCAAATAAAAAACATTGGACTCTGTTGAATATACTGCAAGGCTGACTGACTTTTATTTCATGCTTAGTTTTTCCAAAAAGGCAACTGATTCACCAGAGAAGAATACAAACTTATTTAATAAAATGCTCAGACCATCAAGGGCCTTCAAATTCCAGACCAAGAGGGTGGTTATTATAAAAGTACATGTACTTTTACATTCAGCAAACGTTGAGAACTGCAGCAGAAAAACTAAAATGTGAATGCTGTCATCTGATTTTTTTGTCAATCCTTTTTAAATTAAGTCCTGTAGACCTGTTACCCTGACATCCCACATCATGAGGGTCCTGGAGAGACTCCTGCTGGCCCACCTGAGAAAGCAAACAAGCAACTATCAGGACCTCCTGCAGTTTTCCTATCGCCGTGGAGTTGGAGTTGAAGATGCTATCATACACCTGCTACAACAAACCCAACTTCATTTAGACAAGGCAGGCAGCACTGTGGGGACCATGTCCTTTGATTTCTCAAGTGTATTTAACACAATTCAGCTTAACTTGCTTTGTCAGAAACTCCAGAAGATTTAGGTGGAGGCCTCAGCAATCACCTGGATCAGACTATCTGACTAACAGACCCCAGTTTGTAAGACCGAAGGGTTGTTTGTCAAACCACCAGGTAGTCAGCAGCACAGGAGCACCACAGGGGACTGTACTCTCTCCATTCCTTTTCACTCCTTACACATCACACTACTGATACAAGACAGACTCCTGTCATCTGCAGAAATATTCAGATGACTCTGCAGTTATTGGATGCATCAGAAATGGACAGGAAACTGAGTCCAGGGAGCGGATGGACCATTGTGTGGCACGGTGTGAAAACAAACATTTATCTCTGAATGTGGATAAAACAAAAAAGATGACTGTAGGTTTCAGGAGAAAACAGAATAGTACCAATATTATTATCACTAGGAGAAGAAGTGGAGGTGGTGAAGGAGTATAAAAGCCACGGTGTTCACCTGGACAACAGACTGGACTTGAGATGCAGCTGTGAAACTGTCTGCAAGAAGAGACAGAGGAGACTATACTTCCCGAGGCAGCTTAGGTCCTTCAGATTTTGCAGCAAGATGCTGCAGATCTTCTTATAGAAGAGCTGCAGCTGTTGTGGAGAGCGTGATCTCCTCTGCTATCATCTGTTGTGACAGCATCATCAGAGCAACTGACCTAAAGAAGCTCAACAAGCTTATAAAGAAGGCTGGCTCTGATCTGGGGACTGTTCTGAACCCTCTGGCCTTTTTGAAGAAGGATTCTTAATAAAATGATGAACATCATTGACAACTCTAAGCATCTTTTTCATTAAACAGTTATACAACAACAGTCTGAGGCTTCTCCAGATGTGCTGTAACACAGACAGGTACTGGAGATCCTTCCTGCCTCCAGCCTTCAGCATATATAACAAGTCGTTGAATAAACCTCTATGAGTTACACCAGCATTTAATTTCCCTTTGGGATTAATGAAGTATTTTTGAATTTTAATTGAATTAGAATTTTAAAGAATTAAGAGCAATGGTAAAAACTCACTTGTTCACTTTTTTAGAAACTACAATTACTCATAACTGCTATGAAAAAGCAGCGTCATATGCAGCTTCCTTTAGTCTACTACGAATGTTTGTGTGATGCAGTCAGCATATCTTTGGGTGAGATCCTAATATTCACCTTACTAAAAAGAGAAATAACAGTCACTTACATGGGTGAGCAATAGATAGATGTGGGTCTTTTTTACTTGCAGCAAGGAGTTTTAACAGACAACATACAGCATATTTACAATGTTTCCCAGATGGAGCCAGAGTTAAACTAATACACTGAATTTGTCTTCTCACACTTTCTCTGCCTCCAGGTGTCTGTTCCAATGACCCAGAGGTTTCAAACCAACCGCTCCCCCATTGTTTGTTATGCATCAAAGATCAGCAACCCTTTGTTAATCCGCATCTCAGAGGAAGTCTGGCTCCCAGCTTGTAACCACACAACATGTTGGTCTCGAATGTCTTAAAGTTATACCAAGTTTGGCTAATACATAAAGAGTAATATAATTAAACCGCTTAATCCACAGAGTAAGGTAGCTTTTACTGTTTGATGATTACAAAATATCAAAGATCTTAAAAAATTCTTCCAACAATATAATTTTTAAACTCAAAGGACCATTTGAGTTTTTAAACTTGATCTGCTCTTTAACTTGAGTAAGAAGGCGAGTGTTCCCACTCATGAAAAGTTAGTGGACACCCTGGACTTTGTTTTAACTTTGACACATGTATTTCTGATCATCTAGCTGTTTTATTTTGAGTTTATTTCAGTTTTTTATTTTTATTTTACTTTTTACTTCTGCACCTGGCCCACCCGTCTCCACTTGCTCCTGTCGTCTTATCAACCCGATGAGGGTGTTGCAGGTTGTTGAAGACTCTTGGAATGTAGATTTGCTCCAGAAAGATTTTAACAATGTTTTTTTTACTATTATATCGGATGATATTGCTCCTTTTAAATCTAAACAGTGTGAAGTAGTTACACAGCCATGGGTCGATGATCACAAGAGTGCTTAGATTCATCTGCTGGCGGGCTGGAAGAAGGACAAGATCACATTTCTTCAGAGATTCTGAGAAACTCTTTAACTGATTATCAAGCCACGTTTAAAAGAGTTAAAGTTCTGTTCATTTATAATTTTGTGTCTGATAACAGTGACAAGCCTCAAGCTCTTTCTAACTCCCTGAAGACTCTCCTGAATCCTTGCAAACGATCTTACCTGGTTCCTTCTGTTGCGCTCAGTGAAATGTTTTTGAAGGGTTTTTTTTGTAATAAACTGCTTGACGTCAGATCCTCACCACCTCATTTCACCCCTGATCCTGCTGTAGCCTTTGTTTCTCCATCTGTTTCAGACCTGTTTGTATTTGTCTCCATCTCCCAGCGTTCTAAAATAGCCAGGAAGTGGAAGCCTTCATTTTGACCGGGTAACAATATTCCTCTGAGACTATTAAAGGAGGTTGTAGATCCTTACACCCTTAATTCAATAAACACCTCTCTTTCCTTCTGCTATGTCCCTGCTGCTTTTATACATGTGGTGGTCCAACCTCTCCTAAAAGAGAGCAACTTAGATTGTAATGTTCTATCAGACTTTAGTCTAAGTCAAAATGGCCTTTTCTTCCAAAAATCTTAGAGAGGGTGGTCTATTTTTAGGCTCAGGAGCGTCTACAGCTACATGGGATTACTGATAAAATGTCCGCCTGGTTTTAAATTGCATCACAGCACAGAAACAGCACTTCTAAGAGTTTTTAAAGATCTGCTTTAAACTGCAGACTCAGGGGTTTCTGCTGTTTTAATCTTTCTTGAGTTCACTGCTGCTTTTGACACAGTGGACCATGATGGTTTCTCATGTCTGGACCAGTCTGTCGGAGTTTAGGCTCCCATGCTTTTCTCACTGAATAAGCTTCCTTTGGGTTGAGTCTTATGAAAAAAATGGTAAAACGGTACAGAATCTGGTAATCTGAATAAAATAACATTAAAACTTGTATAGAGATTAATTTCTTGGATTGGAATGAAAATAAGACTGCTATCAGAATGCAGCGTTGCAAATGGTCCTTAACTTAAGATCTTTTCTTTGTACTGCTGTCAGAAATCATTGCCGTTTTTGTTGATAACGGTTCTCAACATTTTATTTTTTTTGTTTGTTTGTTTGTTTTTGTCCATTTGTTTTATTGTGAATGTTTGTGTCTAATTGGTTATTTTTTTATGTTTTTCTTTTTCTTTTAGATTTATGGCCCTGTACAGTACTTTGGTCAATTTTGGTGTGTAAAGTGTTGTATAAATAAAGAAGCAAATACTGGTGATTTTGCTGTAAAGTATTTTAAGATGTTTGTCTAGTATCGTTTCTCAGTCTTCTACAGTTAATTGTACTTTATCTAAAGTGAGTCATAGTGGTGTAAAACTTAGATTAAATGTGGAGTCTTAGCTCGGGTTAAAGGAAAATAAATTTTAAAAACTAAAGCTGCTTATTATGAAGGCAACTCAGGGCCTACATCTTAACTTACATTGTTAGTTATTCTTTCAGATGTTTACATTTTAAATTCTCCATTTTATTATGGATGGTGTATTTTCAAATTGCTCTGTTAGACTCTCAGATAATTCATTTTCAAGTCTGGTTGTTTTAAATCTGAACCCTTGGTTTGCACAAGCGCTCCAAAAGGTAAATCCTACCCTCTCTTAAAATGTACCACAATCAAGACTTAAGTCCCAGAAGTGAAATGATGCAGACAAAAGATAAGATTCCAGAAAAAAAAGAATCTGACTACCACAATTTAAAATTCCTGCATGCTGTTAAAAACTTGTTGATGATTTAAAGGCTTAAAGAAAAGTAACTTGGATTGTACAAGATCCATACTGACCGATTTTCATCCTACGTGAGATTTAATGGAATAGTATTCTCAGCTTTGGATATGTTCCAAAACCAGGTTGTGATGCAGGCAGTGCTTGTGAAAAAAAAAAGCTTTAGCTTTGAAAAGATTTAGATGTATGACCTTTTTCTTTCTTCTAAACGTGAACCCAAGGTTGTTCATATCCATGAATGGACAGTGTGGATAATCCCTTTTTGAAAGAGTTCATGAATAGCAAGCAGGTGAATCAGATGTCCACTTAAATCCATGAAAGACGCTTGGTGTCAAACACCTGACATCAGCTTCCACGTCACTGCGCTGACAATAAACACCTTTGTGTAGTTGCTGAAGTGAGACAAACTGGATTCAAATCGGGAATGTATCCCTTTGATGATACCTAAAGAACGCTGAACACACAGTTGGATGTAAAGAAAAATCCGACAGCTTAATTATTTTCATTTCATCATTTACCTAATCACAAAGAACCAAATGAACACCTTTCCTTGAGGTCTTCATTAATCAGTAAGAAAAAAAGTAAAAAGACGAAACGCAGGTACTTAAAAAGACAACACAGACGCGACATATAAAATGGGAGCAATAACATGCAGAACATAATCTTAAGAGCAGCTCAGTATAGCAGCTCATGGCAGAGGGCTGTGCAGCTGTCGGCTGGTTCTGCTTTTCTTGCTACGCTGCCGCTTGTCTGATGGCAGCAGTTAAGAAGGTTAATAACGCAGGTGTAACAATGTTCAGAGCCCTGTTCCTGCAGCGGCTATGAAGCGGATCCTGGACAGAGGGCAGGGAAGCTCCAGTGAGAGTCTTTGCGTCCCTCATTGTCTGCTGCAGGGCTCTGCTGTCTGTCATTTAGTAGCTCTTGTACCAGACTGAGAAGCAGCGTGTTGACACAGTTTCAGTCTGTAGCTCTGTAGAATGTTGTGAGGTTACTGCTGGGTGGTTATGTTTGTTTAGGTTTCCTTAGAAACTGGAGCTCTTTCATCGTTGGGTTGGTGTATTTCAAGCGGAGAAACGTCATCAATGCTGAGTCCATAGCTCTCATTACAGTTTACAATCCACTCGATTGGAAGGCTGGGTAAATTTCACCGTCTCTACTTGCCTGATATGGTGAAGCTGGAGTCTCTGTAGATGTCCACGTGCAGCCAAGATGCTTGTAGCCCAAATGGCTGCGTGACAATAGTGACAGCGACTCTCCATTTCAAAGGGTGATTCTAAAACACAGTTAAAAAAAAACTTTATATTTTGAGCATTGTAAAGTGTAAAGAGTTTCTTCAAAACCATGGTGATTCTTCATTGATATCCTGATGATACACGTCTGATCAAAATCTTAACACTAGGGAGAAATATTTTAGTAAACCTCTCCCCAAACATTTACAGTTGGATTGAGATAACAGGAACATGCAGGAGATTTTTTTTTGTCCTTTGTCAGAAAGGCACTAGGGCCTAAGGCCGTGTTAATAACCCATAAGCCATTGATCACCCCAAATACAAGAGCCATCTTTCAGGTAGAGACCAGCTGCAACGTCTCCAAGTAGCCTCTTGCACAACCTGAAGCTTGTTGTTCCATTTATGTAAAAAGCTCTCCAAATCGAGGGTCTTCCTCTCACTCTTCCCGTCCAGTAATCAGGTTTTCCTTAAATGTGAATGCAAAGTCACATGTTAACACTGTGAACAACAATAGACTGAGCAAACAAAAAGAATACAAAAGATCATGTTATGTTGTTGAGACTTTTTTTGAAGAACTTCAGCTTGTAAATCAATCATATTTCTCCCCTTTTAAAAACTAATAACTGTAATATTCTCACCTCATCTCAGCTTTATTTATATAGCACATGGTAATAAAACTCAGTTAGCTGAAGTGCTTTAAGATTTAAACTGAGCATCACAGATAGGATTATTCTCAAGTCGTATACCCAGGTCTGTTGCAGTATGTGTCAGACACTGACTTAAAGGTCAAAGGTCAACAATGACGTTAGAGACATCAAACAACATGATCTCAGTCTTTTTATTGTTCAGGTGTAAGAACTTAGTTGACATCCATCCATGTATACTATATATATATATATATATATATATATATATATATATATATATATATATATATATACATATATATATATATACATATATATATAATATGGATGGATCAGTGTGTGTGTGCGTGTGTGTGTGTGTGAGACTGCATTAACCACTGCTGAACATCTGCTTTCCATCTTCCCAGCTTTCAGCTCCGCCATCCATTCTCTAGATGGGGCAACACAGCGGAGCGACTTTGTCTCTATCCTGAGGGAGTTTGGGAACCACTACGTTCAGGAGGCAGTTTATGGCTTCCAGGAGTCCTGTACCATCTGGTACCCCAACAAACAAGTCCAGAGACAGCTGTGGCTGGAGTACCAGGACATCAGCAAAGGTAGGACAGTAAACGTGCAATATAAAGGCCTTTCCCATTATGTTTATATAAGTGGGTTTTTTTTTAAATAGAAAAGCTAGTGTGATGAGTTACTGTTATTTGAGAGAATGAGGAGTTGATACTGTATGCTATGACTTTTCTGACTAAAAATTGGCTACATCTGAACACATCAGAAATGTTATTACACTTGCTGAAAATGATTGTCTGTTTTAGATAATTGTAGGTTTTATTATCACATATCCTTGGGAAACCCTTCGATCTATATGCATCCTTTCGTTCACTCAACAGCTTTTTTAAACCACATAAGGCTTTTAACAAGCACCAGCAAGCAAAGTATTTGAGCTGTTTTATACATAAACTATTTTAGATTATTTTTATATGGTTTTGAACACACTGTAGGCAAGCACACAACCCGTCCTTAATTATCCAAGTTTCTTGTCTACTTTCATGCTTGAAGTTCCGTTAACTGTGGCCCATTTAATGTAACGATTTATCTGTGTACTGTAGGGGACAGCTCTGTGCTTGTCAGCAGTTCTTTTTTCAGACAAGATCAAAAAATATTTGTGTGGTTTGCTGTCTTCTCTAGACACAGTTTGTGACACACAACAGTGCAATGCTACAGTGTAGCCATTGATCAGTGTAGCTTTGAGGTAAAATCCACACTATTATGGCTGAAGGGGTCATACTAAATGGCACTGGGCTTGAAGTTTTCCCCAATCAGAGATCCAATGTCTCAGCTTTCCTCGAATTGTGAGTACATGTCAGCCGTCCAACTGTTTCCTACTTGGGCTTGTTTTGTTTTTTGTTTTTTCCTTTACAATAGGTCACAAGAGAAAAATGTATATCCATTCTCTGCTGCCTGTTTTACTTCAGTGATTCCAACATGACTTCAGTTGGAATCACTGAAGTAATTGTATAACTTTTGTTTCTTCAGCTTTCTTTGTCCAAAAAGTGGTCTTTATTTAACATCTAATTTAGCGTCAGCTTCTCACAACGGCAGTCGATTGAGTTTACTCATTCTTATATAAAGTGCATTGCCGATCATTTTCAGTCTCATCTGAAACACACTATGGAGATCATGTCATAATTATTTCTTTAAAGCTTTCTTCTTAGTTGGGTAAGATACTATAAGAACACAAAAATCTGTTTTAAAGTGTGGGACATCTCCCAGTGGCACGGCGAGCAGATTAGGGCAGGGGTGCTCAGGGTCCTTCTTGATATCTATTGATTTTTCCAAGCAAAGCTATGAAATCAAACTTTTTGTATAGAGCACTTTTAACTTTCCAACTGGAAAGTTAATTCTTTCTTTAAAGCTTTCTTCTTAGTTGGGTAAGATGCTGATCTTCAACTTTGTATTATCTCACTGTAAGCAAATGTTTTTCAACAACTGTTAAAATAATCTCTAAATTCTCCTTAGGTGTGAGTGTGTGCGTGAATAGTTGTTTGTCCTGTTTGTCTCTATGTTGCCCTGCGACAGACTGGCAACCTGTCCCGGGTGTACCCCGCCCCGTTGCTGGTGAGATAGGCACCAGCAACCCCCGCGACCCCATGAGGGATTAAGCGGGTCAGAAAATGGATGGATGCATGGATGGATGTTAAAAGAATGAAAGAAATGTGCTAGACTATATGTTTAAACTGACCTTGGTTATTCAAGCTGTAATCCCTGCTAATAAGCAGCCTGTTCTTCACAAAACAAGCCACTTTACATTTGACACCTAACTATTGCATTTAAAAATGCTGCAAAATCAACAAACTGCATGCCAATATTGCAATGACGATATATTGTGCAGTCCTTACAAAGAAGTTCAAGTATTTTTAAACACTCTACATTTCGCATTAGTCTCTGTAGCATGAGTCAACATTGTGACACACACAAGTGTGCTAAAGTATCAACAGCTCAAACAGAGAATCTGCTAAAGTTGCCTTCAAATAAAAGAACATTTTCAAACATTTTCAAAAGAAGCACCATATTCGAATTTGTGTTTTTAATTTTATCCGTTTAATTCTGGATATTCTATTGAGCACTGCGGCCCCGTCCAGGATGTCTAAAGTACCGGATGTGATCTGGGAGCTGTAGAAAGCCCAGTCTGCTTGTCTAACAATTTTTTGCAAGCATCTATCTAGAATCCCTGTTTGTCCTGTTAAAGTGGAGCACAGTGATTACACTGGGCTGTGCGGAAATGAAGCGATTTAATCGAAGTAGGTAACAGTTTCAGCTTGGCCCAAGGCCATCTGTTATGAGGAAAATAAAATTGATTCTATTAGCAAAAACTTGAAATTCGAGTCATCTTTCTTAATCTCTTCCTGGCATCTTGGAAACATCTTGCCCTTTTGCAGGGAGTAATGAGCTCACAGGAGAGTTTGATGATCCATGTCTTTAGACTTAGACTTTAGACTTTCTTTCTTTATTGTCATTTTGTAGCACAGAGTGCATACAGAACGAAATTTCGTTTTTTCATACAGCTCAGAAAGATTGCAGTAACTCTACAGGATACCTTGCAGTGAATTTACAGTACAGGATAAGAAAAATGCAGTGGTAAATCACAGTCGAATACAGGATAACTTTCAATTAACTTTCGGATAAAGTGCAGCAGTGAGCAGTAGGCAGATTGAAATGTAAAAACAATGTAAGCAATGTAAACAATTATGCAGTAAGGTGCAGCAGTGATTTAACAATAGGCAGTTGCATTGTAAACAGTTTTGCAGTACGTTTCCGGAAAAAGTGCAGCAGCGATATTGTCCCCACCCTTTGCTCCAAATACAAGATGTGCCTGACTGCAGCTTCCTGCCTCCATATTCAGAGGAAGCCTGGCTCATCTTTGTCTGGCCCTTTGTTGGTTGGGTCACGATGTGACCAGTCCTTTTTGGTGCTGGCCTCTGTGTCAAGCTTCTGTTTCAACATAGCAAGCAAAAGAGGATTTCATAACTTTGAACATCTGTTTGATTTGCACTTATAGAGCCGAAATGATTTTAAATGCATGGTTAGAATCCAAATTAAACAGAATCATTATTATAAATTACTGCCGGGTATAACTTAGTAGATGCATCAGACATTGGTTGGTGAGGGGGAAAAAACGCACACACAATAAACTATATTCTGTTAATTTATATGAAGACTCGCATCAGTTGTTTCCTAATGATGCACAAACCTGAAATGTACACACTAAAATATATGTAAAGGGAAATATTCTCGTAGAAGTCCCGTTTGTGTAGACTCAGCCATAGCTCATTAACCACGGTCAGTCAGTGTACGTGTGAGTGTGTCTGCGTGTGCTTTTGGTCAGGATGCCTTGTCCTGGTGATTAATAGCACTTTGTTCCTTGCTCTGGGGTTTGATGTGAGTTTCCTATTGTCAGACACATGACCTCAATTACCTCGCCAGAGATCAGACAAGAATAGCATGAAAGCCGCTGCTGCTCCCTACATGTTTTGACAATTTATTACATTGAGAAACTGCACTTGATGTGAACGTTGCTTCTGTTAGCGACAGGTCCTGTTTGGAGGTTTAGTTAATGGAATCTGTTTGGCTGCTCTCTGGTACATTTGGAGACCATTTCGTTTTCATCAAAATCCCTCCTTGTGCTCTGATGACCCAGAATGATCAATTACAGCATTATTGTTCTGATTCACTTCTGCAGCTTTAAAGACCGCCAACGCAATCAATAAAAAGAAATGCTATTTGCTATACTAGAGTTTAACAATTATGCTTTGAGAATGCAAGTCTATTATCAGAAAAACCTCCATCACACTGCAGACTTGTCTCATAGCACACCATATAATTGAGTTTTTAACTTGCACTGCAAACTTTGTAATTTCAAAATAAGTACATAAAAGGTGTACAAGGTCTTGTTTCTCTTGCTCTGTTAGTAGTTCTGACACCCACCTTACACAATACTAAGTGGTTAATTCAGCATTCTGCTGACTTGGCCACACAGGTTGAATAGTCATAATTATAAAGGTGTCGCCAGTATCCAAAAATAGTTATTGTATTGCTTTGAATAGAGCTATTTGTAAAAAGCAGCAAATTTGAAGTTGCTTGCATAAAAATAAGTTGAAATGTGTTGTGTAATTCACATGTATAACAAGTTACTCTACTGTGATTGTACAGCTTGTTGGGATCAGCAATGAGGAATGCAAAGTGTTGACATGTTACTTTTGCCAAGTTGTCACTGGATTGTTTCCCCAAGCCGTCTCATAGATGAAGAAAAATAAAAAAATATGGGTGTTTGTAATATTCTAGCGTCTCTCTTATCAAAAATACCGGGTGCACATACATACACATACATAGTTCTTATTAATTTTTTTTTTTAAATCCAAAGTATAAATATGTTGTCCTTGTTTGCTGTGAATGAAACAAAAGTCAAATTCCTTCTTTATGTGCACAAATGTGTCCAGATAAACTGATTCTAAATATGACAATAGGAGCAATTGTGTATGGTGACACTTTGTGCAAGTACAGTGCAGAGTACAGTATTTATTTTGAAATGTCCGAGTGGCAGCCTGGTGATCCAGCTGTGTATGCCAGCTTCTAATGCGTGTTGAGGTGAGGGGAGACAGGTTTTCACCTATGGGATTTCTTTCTATGCCATTGAAAATAAAAGCAAATAAGCAATAGGGTGTTGATGGGTGTAGTACTTTTTGAAGAGGTAAATATTTTCTAATTTAGACCTATGACCTATGACATCAAGTACCATGTGTGTGACTAAAGATCTACCCAGGAATGTCTGCAAACTTCTTCAAAATACCACTTAACAGTGTACCTGAGCTATCTGAACTTGCAGATGTGAATATGATTAGCCTAATTTACTTTGCCTCTTCTCATGCTTACTGAGTGGCCTGTCATTGGAAATTTGCAGAGACCAAGCTTACCTCAGAGCATCTTTTAATACTTTGGAAATATGTCAGAACTCTCCAGCAAGAGTTTGAAGTGGAACGTTTTTCACTAGCAGAAAGTGACATTATAGAGCTTGGTTAATTGTTAAATGTCAGGTAACATAAAATAAATGCTGACAGAAGTTTTCAAAAAAGCTAGAAGTTTGCCTGAAGTAAACAGGGCAGTCAGCACTGCATCTAAATTTAAGCTCCCTGTATTATTATATTCTGCTTGATACTTTCTCTACCAATTAAATTACCGTGGCCTCCTTCCTCCCCCTCAGTGCCCTCCCCCACTGAGCCAGGTGTCAGCTCTTAACCAACCTCCTGTACAGCTTTGTGTGTTGTTCGATCCTCCTGCCAGAAACCCGGTAAAAATAGATGTCTTATTTAATCTATTAGGGCCTGTCATTTTAACGCAAAACCCTCAACAAAATTCTGCTTCAGGAGAAGAGGGAACAGCTAAACTGAAGGGGGAGAGACATGGTGAGAATGAGCAGAAAAGACTTGTGAGAAATTATATGTTGGCGGCCCTGACCTGTGAGCACATTCTAAACAAGCACGCAACACAAACACATCGGATTGACACCACCTGTCGTGCCAAGTTACAGCGGTGAATTATACTGTTAGTTCCTGACAACACGCTCAACTATAAATACTTCAGTATCCCTGCCTTTAGTGTAGTGCGGTGATTGCGAAAATACTGTTAATACTAAAACAGTCAAAGTGCAGTGAAACAAACGAGCATGTCAAAATGTGTAATGTAATGGCACTCCTGTATGGAGAATTCAGTATGGCAGCACTCCCGCTCCCCAACCTATCGCTGCGGATTGCCAGTTAGCTAGCTTAAGGAAGGCTCTCACACTGTTCCCAAGTTCATAAGCATAGATAATTTATTTCCGATTGTAATAAGAACATACAGCCATGTGGACACTAAAAGAGCACCACCTATCACTTTTAGTATCACCATTTTAAAAATGTAATTGTCAAGCAACGAGCAATATGTCTGTTAAGCAGGTTGCCAAAAGATATATCGGAGCAAGAAGACCAACAAATGAATCAGCTCAGATCATCTTATCTTAATATACTTGTCAATGTATCAGGATAAACATGGTACAAAAAGCACATAACTTAAAAAAAATACTTAATTTTAGTGGTAATAGATTTTATGTTATTAATTTGTTTGCTTTGGCAAAAACAAATTACAATAAATATATGGTATAGGTGTTATTACAAAACCCCAGTATGCTGATCTGAAGCAAAATAATTGATATTTACTTTTGTTTATTTAACTGTTCTTTTTATTTCTATTATTTTGTGGTTAACAGAAAACACAGCTCAGTGAGAGAGTTTGAATTGAAATTTGGACAGCAACCTTGAACAAGGATTTTCACCATAAAAATATTGTGATTGTTAGACTTTTGTAAACAGAAATCTTGACAAATGCCAATTTCAGGTTTGTGATAGATTCAAGTTAAAGCATTTCAAATATCTTAAAAGTTGGAAAAACTGGATGTTTTAAGAAAATGCACAAAGAATCAATTTTAATTATGTCCCCAGTTTAATACAAGTACACAAACAAACATTGCACCCACTGGTAGATTTTTTTTTTTTTTTTACTGCTAACATAGTAGCAATGCCCAGATGCATGGAAACCTCATTGAAGCTTTTCATTTGTTGTTCTAGATTGAAAGTAGTTTGAAATTCTACTCTTACTTGACACAATATTCTTGTCATCCGTCGTATATTACTATTTGCTGGTTGCTCTATAAGACGTTTTCAAATAAAGCATGAAATAAGTCTGAAAATGTTAAATGTGTTGTGGTGAAATGTCATCCAGCCAGCCTTTATCCCTAGGCTATAAAATCTGCTATAAATATTCAACTTATTCAGGTCCAGGTCCAAAGACTGTCTAGAGCCTTATACTTTTCTGCCAAGCCATAACTGCTCGATTTTCTTAGCTCTAGTATATTAGAGAAAAGCCCTCAAAATGTTCATAGTCTTGTTATTTAGTATTGGAATTATAATATTTTCCCTCAATACCCTGTAGTCATTTTGTTCATAAAGAAGAAACAATGTTTGTATTATAGTATTTTGCTATAAAATGTGGGATGAAATAAACAGAACTTGCAAGATCTTTTTTTTTTTCTTGGGCCCTCCAATGTACTACTGACTACTTCCAGGACCTTGAACAAGATAAAGCAGGTAGAGAACATGGATGGATGGGATTGACTGCTTGTTGCACACGTTTCTAAATTGAACTATTTTCTAATTGTATGTTTTTTGTACACCTTTCTACTGCTCAGAATTGTAGTAACAATTTACTTGTATTAGCTTTCTGAGACAGACATTGTAATATGAATTAGATAATTCCTCTACTGATACTATAAGAACACAAAAATCTGTTTTAAAGTGTGGGACATCTCCCAGTGGCACGGCGAGCAGATTAGGGCAGGGGTGCTCAGGGTCCTTCTTGATATCTATTGATTTTTCCAAGCAAAGCTATCAAATCAAAGTTTTTGTATAGAGCACTTTTAACTTTCCAACTGGTGCCCAAAGTGCTTTAAAAATGAGGATTGCTTATTTTAAAAAATAAAAATGAGGAGGAGATGTTTACAGCAATACAAGTAAAAAGGAAAAGCGATCTGAAAGATATAAAAGTAATAGATATGTTTCAAAGTGCCTACATTTAACATACTTTTAAGATATCTGTGTGAAGTAATGT
Organism: Fundulus heteroclitus; assembly: GCF_011125445.2. NCBI lineage: Eukaryota > Metazoa > Chordata > Actinopteri > Cyprinodontiformes > Fundulidae > Fundulus > Fundulus heteroclitus. Next base: position 422,711 of record NW_023396545.1, on the reverse strand, counting down.
AATTTCTGGTACTGTAAATTTATTTGTATTAGCTTTGTGGAAATGATGAAACCACAAATTCATCCTTTGATCTTGTTCATTTTGGTTATCTGCCAGAAAAGTAATGAGCGATGGGAAAAAATGTGGAATAAGATTTTCTGGTAAACAGATTATTAGCTCTAATTTATAGTTTTAGATAACTATGTTTTTGATATCTACCTAAAATGTCTGCAAAACTCCATTAGATAAATAGCTTGTTAAGCTTGAAGTTGGAGAGGAGTACGGGAACGGGAAAAGCAAAACGTTGTTAGGTGATGGAGTGGTAGGGGGGAAAAAGCACACAAAGGAGGCTTCCAAAATGGAGGGAATAAAAGACTGGAGAGACCTGCAAAAAAGAGCTGAGGAGAGCAGATTATAAATAGCAGAAAATAGGTGTGACATGGAGAACCAACAGTGAAGGAGCTGTGGAGAGGTGAACACAAGAGAAGCTGTTATATGGAGGCAACAGAGAAGATCCAAAAAGGTGTGAGTGAAGGTGTTGGAGGAGATGGCATCTGTCTGCCTGCAGAGGAGACTGGGTGATAAATGTCCTCTACTTGTTTGGTCACAAGACAATTACAGAGAGGCATGCAGCAGATGTGTGCTAACTAAAAATTATGTCCGGAAATGTTTTTACCTTGATGGCTGTAAGAAGCCTTCCATGTGCATTTGTTTAAATGCTCAAATTCAAAGGTGTGTTTTCTGACCATGTGCACATTTGGAGAGAAAAAAAAAAAAGTTTGCCTCTATGCAATTTCACTGCGGATAGACAGGGAGAACCCTTATCCCACTCATCACGTTTAACGAAAGGGAACTGTAGCAGCAGCTTAGCTTCAAGCTGAAGATGAGAAACAGATTGCTTGCAAGCTGTACCGGGAAAGGCTGGTTGTCGGTGCAGTCTCAGACACCAAAAAAATAGAAGAAATGCAGGAACAACAATGTTTTGTTCACTTGCAACAGCATTATGTGAAAGTAGAAAATGCACTTCTTCTTTTTCAGAATGTATGGATCAAGTCTGAAACAATTTGTTGTGTGGTGTATGCATGTCAGCATTGCAAATTCTGATCACAAAAAAAGTTGCAAGTTTCTGACAGCTCTGATTAAAGAAAGCCAAATATGATCATGTTTTTGCAACCAACAAGTGATGTCACATTTCGAGTAGCATCTTCCATTTACAGTTCCTTGAAAAAAACAGAGGGGCGCGCTCGTGCCTCAGCCGGTAGCACGACCCATGTTTGGAGGCCTTAGTTCAAAGAGACCCAGGTTTAAATCTGACCCGTGTCCCTTTGCCGCATTTCTCTCCCCCTCTTCCACCCCCTTTCCTGTAAGCCTACTGTGGTAAAAGGTGAGCCACTAGAGCGGTGAAAAATCCCCCCCAAAAAAAACTTTGTATGTCTGTACCAGACACATTGATTGACTGACATTTTACACATTCTTTTTGGAAAGCTAAAAATAAGACTGCTCCCACAATGAAATATTGGTTTGGCAGCAACATGATTTGGGAATAATTTCCGTAGGTAAGCTGATACATTTTAATTATATAACACATTTAAATATAATTCACACCAAGCCAAAGCACTGTACATCATATATTATCTGATGAAAAGGTCATGACAAGTTAAAAAAAAAAGTTGCATAAAATAAATACATACACTTTTTTTCTTCATAAAATCATGCGGCATAACAAATTGGCTATAGCAAGAAAACCATTTGGAAAAATTAGCAAATTAAAAATACCTGCTCATTTCTCTATCCTGGTCCAATACGACTGAGATGAAGCTTTTTTGCAATCAAGGATGGGGGAAAATATCAATGTCTAGATGTGCAAAAAAGCTGCAAGACATATCCACAGGAAGCTGAAGCTATTTTTGCTGAGAAAAGTAATTAAATACAAATCCATGGTTTATACTCTCCTATCTAAGCACGGGCATGGAGAAGCTGTTGTCTATCTCCAATGGTGATAGGGAGAGAGTCAGTGTGCACCGTGACAAGTTGTGAGCGCATCCCAGGACAACACAGAGACATGCAGGAGAAACAAGTATGCACGGATGCTGTCATGATTCAGGGCAATTTGGAGATACCAATTAAGCTAACATGCTTTTGGACTGTGGGAGGAAGCTGGAGTAACCGGCGAGACCCCATGTGTCCACGGGTAAAAGATGCAAACTCCATGCAGAAAGACCTCAGGCTGGGATTTGAAGCCAGTGCCTTCTTGCTACAAGGCAACAATGCCAACAACTGCACCTCCATGCAGCCTTGAATGCAAATCATGCCATACTTTTTTTAGTAGAAAATGTCAAAACCCATACATCATTTTCGTTCCACCGCCTAACTTGCTGTGCTTTGTGTTGGTTTATCCGATACAACCCATTAAAAGTTTATGTTTAATGGTCGTTGAAGTTTGTGGGTTTAATGTGACAAAATATGAAAAAAGTTTAGTGTGTTTCAAATGAATGTGACCGAGGCATAGGTGCGCTATTCTTGACCTACCCTGATGTTTAACCGTTAAACAGCCCAAACACCCCCATGGATAATTAGTCCTGATTAAAAACGCAGTCAACCTAACAGAAAGCGTGAACGTGCATGCCAGCAGAATGCTCTGCCAATTAATTAACAGCTGCAGTAACTAATAACAACGCTGTAAGACCCAGTGGGAAGTCGCAGAAACAGCAATTCATTTACATTCCTCACAGATTTTTTTCCCCCGCACCTGCAACTACAGCTCTTGGAGATAAAGATAATACCTCGCACGCAGAGTTTAATTTGGAACTGATGATGCACAGGGCCAGATCTTCACAGGTTGCTATGGCTTAGGCTTTATTTATTTCTTTGGTATTTTTGTATTTGGACACTTTATTTGAACACTAAATTAAAATGAATTACCTCCAAAGGTAAAGTAGGTATTATTACCACTTCTGTACCAAATAATTTTTTTTTTTTTGGTTGGCAGATTTGAAGCCAAGCTGTTATATTGGCAGTATAGTCCCGAGGTCAGCCTTGGTTATTAATGTAGCTACTTGGTAATCCCCTTTTCAATTGAATTATGATGCAACCATTTTCCATAGTATTGATATATCAACACGTATTTTTCACTTATTTTATTGTACATAAAGAATTCCTTTTTTTTTGGGGCTAAAGTTTTTGTCTCGTGTACTTTTTAAGTGAAAGATGAACATTTAGTAAACATGTTAGGGGTTTGAAACATAATGCTTTTTGCAAAACAATCCAGAGGAAAAAAAGAAACAGTTTTCTGGCCCAGTGCCAACTGACCTCTGTCACCATATGGATGATAACTAGCCAAGAGGAGAAGTATTAGGATTATAACTTTTAAATATCTCTAGAGTGCCACACTGTCAGGAAGATAATGACGTTTTAATGTGACTAGCTTACATAATGACATACTATTAATGTACAGCAGCAGTCCAGCATTTGGAAATCTTTGATATACTTGTTTTGAGCACCTTTTTTGCTTTTCTGGACCACCTCTACATTGTAATAAATTTTCCCTGTTCAATGACTGCATATTCATTTAAATCTGAGTCACTGGACTCAGTTCTCCAAACTATGGAACTGATTCTCACGTTTAAAGTGGACATGTATAAAACATTTAGGTACACGATTTAAAGAAAAAAGATATTACATATCATCAGCCTTAATTATCAGTCAGTGCTGTTTGTTTACCCCTTTTTCTTTCCTTCTTTCCCACAGCACATTTTCAAAGTGGAGCAATGCAATTGCTGTATTAAAATTTGACTTCCCTCACACACGTTTCCAGATTATGAATCAATTTTTATATCAGTTTAAAAACGGAATTAAGCATGTATGGTGGGCTCCCGGGGTATTGGCCCTTATCTATCCTGTGGCCTATACTGGGTTTCGGATCTGTGTTGGATCCACACTGCTGCAGTATTTTGCCACGTCTGCAACCTCCCGGGCTTGATGGAAGTGCCTCCTCCTCCTCCGCCCCTGCAGCCCCCTGTCACACATAAACTACAGACAATTTCTGTCACTCATTAGATAATACAATTTCCACCCTGATTAGTCTGAAGCTATAAAGCCCCATATGCAACAAACCTCAATGCACTGTCTTCTGACACTAATTCATTATTAATAGCTTTAGCAGTTTGAGCTACAATAGCCGTTCTGTTGGATCGGATCACAGTAGGCCAGTCATCACGTTGCACATAAATCATTAAACTTTGGCCATAACTGATGATAACTCTGTCGCTGGTTCACCCTTGTTCCTTTTTGGGCCACTTTATATGATCGTGACGACTGCAAACTATGAACACTCCACAGAGCTGCCGTTCTAGAGCTGCTCTGGCCCAGTCATCAAACCATCACAATTTGGCCGTTGTTAAAGGGGCTCAAATCCTTACAATTGCCCATTTTCCCGGCTTCTAAAGCATCCGGTTTGAGGACAAAATGTTCTCGAGCTGCCTAATACCACGCACTAAAAGGTACCTTAATGACGACTGAAGGTCGTTTTAAACTCTGAAGCATTAAAAAAAGTTAGAGAATTAGACGGAAAAATAATCTTGGAGCAACAGCCAAAAAGGATGAAGTATAGCGATGAGTGAAGAAATAATAGAATATGAATCCTTCATCATTTAATTTACAATCTGAAATGCGTAATTCTATAGGTGACGTCCTCAAAACAAAAGTGATGGCAGTCCTGCTCGTGTGCCTACACAAAGCCCTGGAATAAATCTTCTTCGCAACAACACACAAAGAAGCATATGGGCACTTTATAATCTACCATCAGAGAGGCAGCGCTGACTTATTCACTTTTGATGCATATAATTCAACAGAAATACAATAGGTTACACCCAAACAGTATTTTTTTATTTGATCCTTTATGTTTGTTGTTATTTTCATGCATACAACAAATGCAATAAAATGCTCAATAAAATTACCCCGTGAGACATTTTCTGTAGTACCATCAGCCAAGGCAGTTGTGATCCGTTATGTATCGTCACCCTTCGAGTGGTGCTTTGAATTTTCCAATCATGCCTTACACGATCCTTTTCACTCTTGCCACTTGAATACCTCGCTCTCCTCCACAGAAATTTAATTCAGCTCCCAGTCAGTCAAGGTCATCCCACAGATGAGATTTAAGCATTTTATTCTCCGTTGCGGGAATGCGTGGGGGAGGAGGGGGAGCAGCAGGAGGTTAGCCAAACTTCCCTATGCGCTCTCCTACCTGTGGTTTTGCTTTCCCAGAAATAAACATTATGACACATTGTCCCTCTGTTTCCTTTTTTTCCTTATGTTGTTCCTCTGTTTTTTTCCCCCAGCTAATTTTCCTCCATCCTTTAGAAATGATTTAATGTCCTACATTTTACATTTCTCACTCCCCTTTTCTTTTGGCCTTTTTTAAACTGTTTTAAACTAATGTATCGGTCATGCCATATTCAACAACAAATGTGCGTGAAAATTGCTTTGGATATATACTCAGTATGTTTTTAAAAGTGGAACACTGAGCTTCTTCTGTTCCATTTTTCATAATTTAGGTAGTTTTGAAGCCATTTGTTGTAATCGGAAATTCTTTCCAGAACTAATGCGAGCATAACTGTGCTGCACCATTATGTTGTATGATTTATACTGTGAGACTTCAGATGTTTTATTTAAATGTAATTAAATGTAGGATTCATCAATGGACTGAATTAAATGCATTTTTGAATAGGATTCATTCCTATGTGCCTTTACGGTTACTTGTGGTATTTCTGAAAACATAAAGCAAGTGAGGCTTTCAAATCGGTTTACATTTGATTTATACTTAAATATACTTTACCTATGTTGGCCAACTATATATATATATATATATATATATATATATATATATATATATATATATATATATATATATATATATATATATATATATATATATATATAATTATTATATTATTATTATTATTTTATTATTTTAATTATTTTTATTTTCTTTACATTGTTGAAGCATCCCAGAAGCGCTGGCACTCGCCTATTCTCTAAGATACGTGGCTGTTCTATATTTGCCACATGCCATGCCGACTCTACGTCAATGTCGAGCAGAGCGGATCATTCAGGCAGGAAGTCAGTTGATGAAAAGCAAAGTGGATCCGGTCGAGGTTCAAAATAAAAGACTACATGTGCAGAGTTTAGATAATATTTTACTGTGAAATAGCAATATGCCAATACCAACAACGAATTCCATTTTTCTTAAAGCCTAGAAGTATACTGCTATCATGCGAAGATGGAATCCTGGAGTCCGATCGCACACCGGCGCTGCTCTGAATCACTCCTGGTGGAGAGGGTGCCTGGCAGAAAGCGCGCTGTGATGATGGTCGCATTTAATAGTAATATGAACGGCAACCTAAAAAAAATCTGATTTCAGCAAAAATTGGAAATTGAGCACCAACACCTGCGGTGTAAACGTAACAGAGGTTGGAATACATTAAGAGCTTGGCTTAGATATCCTTATGTCCTCCTGATTACCTTCCCCTGTCTCTGCGTCACTTTTTCCTGCACATTCCTCTGTGTTTAAACTACCTGGCTTTTATTTCTCAATGCTGATTTCTTCCATTGTCTACATGCTTTCTTTATTTTGTTGCTCTGCCAGATTTTGTTCTGTTGTTTATACTGATGGTTTGTTTCCTTGCCCTGTTCCTGGAGTCTATAAGTTTGTCTTGATTTTATAATAAAAAATCCTCACTTACCAGTTTGTCTGCATTTGAGTTCTTCCTCAACCAAAACATAAGACATTGTGGGCAGTGTTTGACATGTCTGCGTTCACTGGACCAGTGCAGGTTCCTGTATAAATGGTGTATTTGATAAGCCTCTTCCACAGCCTCTTCTCACATATTAACAAACATGCCACAACCGCAATGCAACCCAATTGGCAAAACGTTGTCTTTTTTATGTAACCTATCAGAAAAATTAAGAATGAAAAAATATACTGATGTGATATTAACTGATATGGTTGTCTTACTGACAGAAAAAAATGGTTATTACAACTGAACCTATGTTTGGTTTGGAATGATTACGAAATATTTATAGATTTTTTTTTTCTGTGCCTAACACTAGGTCACCTTCTTCTTCCACAGAGAAGTGTTGCTTGGGTGTGGTGCTTGCTGATGGGAACGGTGTTGGAGTTTTGAGATTCTGAACGCCATGTCACAAGTTGGGTACAATCAAGCTAAAACGTGTCTAATTATGGTCACCAGCTGTTTTTCCTGGGAATAACTGGTACTAATTAGACCAGAGATTTGAGAATATGAAGGATTCACCGAGAAAAGCTTGTTAATGTTTAGTAAAATATTCCATTATGTTTGTTAATAAGTTGTTGAATTTTTTGACATCTTAACTGTGCCTAGATTTATCTGAAGTGTCCTTGCTACTTCATTTTTGTCTCATCAAACGAGGTCGAACAGATAAGAGGATACGTTGCTAGTGTTAGTTTTGTGTAGATTTTGCCAACAAAAGCAACATCTCTCATTATAGTAAGCTTTAAACTCAGAACACATGAATGTAATATTGATGAAACATTCTCCACTCAAGCAAAGCTCGATATCAAACTTGCTCCTTTTTTTGTTTCTCCCTTTACACTTTCTAAATACTGTGGAAAGATTAAATGCCTTGCATTTTGGTCTGAGAATATTACGTTTAAGCAAACCAGTGATGGTTACATGAAAAACTCTGCACATATTACCCACCCATATATTAGTGTGAGTTTTATTTGAAGTACTTGCTCTGCACTCCCCTCGTCTCTGTAGTACTTCACCCTATTTCTACAAGTCAGTTTGATTCTAACGACCACCATCTTGCTCCAGTACCATGAAATTTGTCAACACTGATGAGGAATTGGACCATTCTTCCTGACAACATGGCCCATCTGCTGCTCTGACTGCCTTCCCCATCTATAAGCCCCCTCTCAGAGTCTGTTTGAGCCTTTCAGTGCTTAATCATATATAATTACTGTTGATGATCTCTAGGAAAAGACATTCATGGTGTTTATATTGGTCTAACGACAACTGGAAACAGGTTATTTCATCCTCAGAACCAATTTATTGAGTTTGTACACACACAAAAATCCTTCATTATAATGAGAGTAGCTTTTATTGGATAGTGATGAGGAAATATTCTTATTGTCAAATTGGCTTTTTGTTCAAATAGCCACTAATTTCTCCTAAGGATTCATATAGACTGGACTTAGCCATCTTCTTTTCATTAACAAGAGATTAAGTAAACCCTGTGTGTGAACTAAATGGGTAGTGTGCGTGTTCATTTACAAAAGTGTATGTGCGTGTCACTGTCTCTCTGTGTGTATAGGTTTCCTTTGAAGGCATTTTCTCAAAATACAAAGTCTAGCTGGTCTATGATTTAATGAGGACATGTGACAAAAATATCTTGTCTGTAGAGAGGAAGCTGGGAGGAAAGAGTCGGGGAGAGAGAGAGATATCAAGGACATTTGGAAGAATATCTGTAAAGTCAGATGGGAAGTCTTAGTGGCAAATCCACAATCATACCCCAGTGTCTTCACAAATGTCTAAAAGCAGCAGCTTTGCCAACTCTGTAATCTGCTGCCTGTCTTGAACTATTTTAATTACCAATCAAGGCACTTTACAGAGATGTGTGTGTGTGTGTGTGTGTTTTGATCTGGCAGAATTCATCTTTTTGCAGGATTAGTACAGTGTTTAGTTGTGCCTTAGTTCTATGCTTTCTTTAGGATGTCCTTATAATATAATCCCATTTAAGGAATCCCACCACATAGCTTCTGAGGATTGTTTTGTGAAGTGAAAGGCCAAAAAGGAATTTAAAGCTTGTGATAAACTAAAAACATATACTTATTGTAAACATTGTTGTTATCTTTTAGCAAACCTTCACAACAGACAGAATGTTGATTATGGTTTTTCTTTTTAAATCACAATTGATAATTTGGATTTTAAATGTTGTTTCAAATGTTGTGCAATTATGCACTGTTTAAAGTTACTTAATGTTTAATAAATAACTCTCTCTCTGTTAAGTATTGTCTGAAGGATATCAGCTCTAAAGCTGCATCGGGACAATAGTTGAAAGGGATGATACGAGCACTAGCGATCTTTTAACAGCAAACTCTGCACACACATAGAATAGAGGAGTGACAACTTATCTTAAAGTTCAAGAATTTAACAGAAATAAAACTAACATCCAGAGAACATTACTATATAAAGCTGTCATCATCAGAATAATTCAGGGGATCCTGGTTCACTGCAGATCTGACTGAAAGAGCATACAATGGAGTTAAATTAGCTTAACTAATTTAGAACAACATTTGGCGTGTGTTTCAATCCATTCACAATACGAATCCTGAATTAAACAAAACGTTATTTGATGAAATAACATTTTGTTTGAGTTTAAGAACCAAAGTTCACCTGAAAGAACATGGAATGAGCTTAAATTAGCTTCACCAATTCACAACAACATTTGGTATGTGTTTCAATCCATTCACAATGCAAATCCCAAGTTACACAAAACATTATTTGAGGAAATAACATTTTAAAGAATTAATTGCTTCTTAAAATCATTTACTTTAGGGACGCCTGATTTGATTAATGCAATCATACCTTCGGGAGGCAGGGGTTGCTGTTGTAACCGGTCGCTAGAATCGGCCAATCCTAAAGTTAAACAAAACGCCTTTAAATCGACATTAATATTCCATATTATTACGGTAATAAGGCTCATAACACAATTGAACAATGGCAGAGCAAAACGGACAAGCCTTATGCTTTAAAACAAGTCATTTTTTAAATGTCCGGAACGGGAAGTTACCAGAAGCTAATAGCAGTTTGGCTAGCGGACTTTCGTCGCTAACTTTAAATACTTCAGCTTTGTTTTTAGCCATAATGAGTGAGCTGGTTAACATAAACATTAATATACCATCAGTGTACCTGTCGGTGCCTCTTTCGAGTCCGGTCCACTTTGGCCATCCAAGGAACGACAATGGAAAAGCAGGGAAAATTATTGGTCTTTTCAGCAGCGAGCTAGCCTGCGGCTCTTGGGCCAAGCAGCAGTAGACATGTTGCCAGGAGCTAGCCGAAGCGTGGTCGGAATCGGAGGCTCAGATGTCCTACAGGCAGCCTCTGACCCGGGTGCAGTCACGATTTAGGCAGATTTTTCCTCAGCATGGGAAAGTGGGTCCTTTACCGGCTTTTCAGCTCTGTCTGGAGTCCGCTTTCCTGTAAAGGCTGGGAAGAAATAAACAAAGCTGTTTTTGGCATGGAGGGATTCTCTCCTCCGGGGTTTTACGCTGAAGTTAAGACCGTAGACTTAACTCTTAACTGATTTTGCCCGGTTATGTTCCCTGGGCGAATAGCGATTTCTCCCCTGTGCTGGCTTCTGTCTTTCGGGCCAGTGAGGCCCCATGAGGTTTAGGCCAGCCTCCCTCCTCCTTTGTCTCAGGAGAAAGGAGACTGAAGAAGGTGAAGACGAGCTGGATTCCATGTAGCTTGCAGGGTTGGCTCGCTAGCCACAGCCCCCTCTCCTCGAGGGCTCCAGGAAGAAGAAACAGACTGAAACAGAAACAGAGTCTGTCTGTGTGGCTCGCAGGGCGGCTAGCTGGTCCCTGCCCCCCGCGGGCCCTGTCCTCCAGAGCAGACCCATGAAGAAGAAGTGAAGACTGAGGGGAGCTATGGGGGCAAAGTCGTTGCACTGATCGCACCCTGTGGAGAGGGCTGTCTCTCTGGAAGTGTGAAATTCCTTCTGGTCCCTCCCCCATTGTACAGGTTCAGAATTCAATCTCACTTAATTCACTCTCTCATCATGGCTTTAATATTGTGGCACAGCACCAAAATATAAAGATGCCATCACACTGTTTCTTATATTAACATCTATATTGTTTATTCTACAAACATATTGCTGGGATGGCTGGTATTAAAAGGGCTTGGAACTTTCCCATAGTATGTCAATAAAAATGCAAATACTTCTAAAATTGTTTCGAACTAATTTTCATATTTTAATTATGATGATACTTTTGACAGTTCTTACCCTGAATAAAATGTTCAAAACCACTTTAAACTGTCTATTTTGTACAGCCTGTGCACATTATTAAAGTTTCACTTGACAGGCATTGTACCACACACTGCTTTTTTTGTTTTAGTGGAATACAGTGCTGTGAAAAAATGTTCTCCTCTTTACCAATTTACATTTTGTTTTTATGCCCCCCCCCTCTTTAATCTTTTAGATAAATTACTTTAATGACAAAGATAGCCTAGACAAATGCAAAATTCTGCATTTAGATTATTTCATTAACTAAGTGAGAAAAGCTTTACAAAATAACCAGTGTGAATAAGTTTAGTAAGTGCACCCTGGTTGCGCTATTCTTGGCAGTAACTATCAAATTGTTATCAGGTAATCAGTATGCGGAAATGTTTTCCAAGTCCTCTTGCAGATTCTTTTCATTCAGCCACATTGGTGTGGTTTTGCAGCATGACTGTGGTATGACCATAAAAAGGCCTTTTATGGTCTTGCCACAGTCACACTCTTGTCCAGACTTGGACTAGAACATTACAAAGCCTTCAGTTTCTAAACTAATCAGAGTCTGACTTTCTGGTGTGCTTTTGATGAGGAACTTAAGATTACAAACATTTGATCGGATGTTGTCCTTCAGGGTTTTCTTTTAGGGGACAGAATACATTGTTCCATCAATTATGACAAGTCTCATGGTTCCTGAAACACCAAAACAGCCCCAAACTCTTCCTGTGCCAGCCCCATGTTTGACTGTTGGTATGGTGTTCTTTTCCTGATATCCTGTGTTAGTTGCTCTTTTGGTCAGCAGTAGTTTTGGCCTCTCCTATGGATGCTATTTTGCCCAGTCCCTTACTCATTGGTAAATCATGAACATTAAATAAGGCGTGTTCAATTTTCTACTGGGTTCTGTTGTGACATCCCAGATGAGTGAGCAATGTGCTCTGGAAGTAGTTGTAGAGAGCTACTTCTGAGAAGGTTCACCACTGCTCCCCATTTGCTCAATTTGTGGATAATGGCTCTTATTGTGGTTCTCCAGGGTCCTTCGGGCCTTCGAAATGACTTTGTAACCCCTTTCTAGACAATGGATATCAGTGACCTTGTTACAACATGGTGTTGGCTTTTGAGATTGGCTAGCCATATTTATTCATATTGTTCTAGTTCGCATGTTTGCAATGAATAGCTTGTTTATGCATCTCAAATATGTTTCTGTTGTTGTTAATTGAGTCAGTTTCATTTTATGTCATCCACAATAGCCCGTCCATCCATGATAATCACAAGTTGTCACAATAGTACATGTGTAATGTTCGATACACTACCATTTTGGACTGTACATGTAAATTGGAAAGAAGTGCGCAGAGTTCACACAATTGACTGGCACAGGACAAGGTTCTTTTTACCAAGACGTGACCATCTAGTGGATTTATTTTCCATAACTTATGATTCCTTGACCATCTGCTGAGGAAAGTGTTCTTCACATTGCAAGCTAATTTGTACTACCAGGTGGTCAGAAAATTATTAACATCCATCAAACGGAGCCACTCTAAGTTTTTCACATGCCAAGGTGTGTAAATCGTCATCGGTGCAGTCAGCGCTTGATAGCCTGAACTTTAGTGATCTTATTTGGTATTTGGTTTGAATTTCAGCAGCACTTGTGTAAACTGCTTTGTAGTAGCGCGGATGTGAGCAACATACAGCTTCTAAGTTTGCTGACACTGCCATTGTTATTTACCTATGTCAACATTTCCAGATATGTCAAACATGTAGCAGTGTATCGAGATACACAATGTTGTGACGGGGTACAAGGAGAAAAACATGGACAATGTGTAAATAAGATGGTTTCTGAAGGAAAGTGTGAAATTTGCTCTATGGTTGTCATATCATCTATTTGTTGTAGGAATGATTTGGGAAGGTCATTTAGAAATATTCACAGATTTAAGTATAATGGTAGAGCATAGGCCACCCTACAGGTTTTATAGATTACACAGAAAAGTGGGAAAATGTCTGACCTACATTAAATAGAAAATCTCTGTGTCAGCTCAGTGTACAGTCACATGTAATCACATACACAGTAGACAGTTCACATCAGTGCTGAAAAGCAACTGGCAGCAGGAATTCATTAGACTGGATTCCATGTCCTGTTTGTGGATTTCAGGGATTGTTTGTGAGATAGGGTGCCAGGAGGAGCTGTCCTCCATCTGGTCTGAAATCTGTGGATGGAGTGTGTGTAAACATGACTGTCAAAAGGTTTTTGAAAGAGGATCCTAACAAACGGAGCTTGTGGAAAGACTCATTATGGGACAAATCCCTGCAAAATGGGCCTCAATTAATTTAAAAAAAGTAAACGGTTGCAGAAATGATTTTTAGGCTAATTCATAAACTCTTTTACTCTAAATGAATTACATACTTTTAATCTAATTTGCATACTGTAATTAGATTCTTTTCCCCCTCATACTTGGATATCTTGGTGTGCTTCACAGTAGAATATATTGCCAAATCCGGGTTCTTCTCACACATTCTTGCCATCCAGCACTTCCAGTCTGGTGGTGTGATTAAACTCCAATCTGTCAACTTTTTTGAGCACATTTGAAAAGTAAAGTTACTGGCAGCCTTCAGCTTTCAGTCTTGCACTCTGTGGCTGATCTTTCCTTGTGCTTTTAAAAGTCAACGTCATAGCCAATATTAGGCCTTATCGAAGGCGAACGTGTGGGTCAAGTGCTGGCCATTTTCAATCCATGGGAAAATCAATCTAAAAATACTTGACAAGGTCTGATTTTATTGACCTTTAAGGCTTTTAAATTACACTTTGCTGTTGGGTTACATAGTACGTGTTCTTCTGTATGAGAGACAAAAAGAGGTTGTGGAAATGTTGGCTACATGAAGGGTGAATGGGATTTCTTTGGGACAGAAGCATGTTTCAAAGAGGCCGGTTTAGATAGTCTTGATGCAGAGATAGGTTTCTGTGGAAGTTTTGAACCAACGATGAAACATTTTTGAGCAGCTGTTTGTGTGTGATTACTAGGGATATCCTGCTAAGGATTTATTTGCTTTCTTACACCAGACTTTTAAGACTTTTTTCCAATATTGATTCTCTGCATAATACGTCATTGATATGTGTTTGAAAATACATTTTCTTTAAAATGCACTAAGATTATTCCCTACATTTTATCATTACATTTACTTTGTTTCTCTATATTTCTTGACAGCACCAGCTCCCGACAGGAGCTGTAAGATGTATGTATGAATGTATGTCAGATGTATGTATGAATTGCTGCTACAGGACAGCAATTTATACATGCATCTGACTTACACTTACAACCAGTCATTAGTTAAAAAATAAAAATTAAACTTATATCATTAAAATGCCACATTTTGTTTTTATGCAGAGCAGTTTGCTTGAGTAATAGACTGCCATTAGCTTAACATGTATTTAAAATGTTGGTTTGCTTAACAGTATTATAAAACTACAGTTGGCTGCATTGATACCCAAGCATGACAGATAAAGCAGCTTACTACACCCTTGGTGATATTCTACAAAGAGCAAAGTGTCAAAATTGTATATAATACTGTGCATAATATAAAAGGGTTTACAAGGAAACCACTTCTCTATTTGGTAGGTAGGTATTTAAATTGCTCTGTTTAAGTCTTATCAAAAGAACCGTCTTTCTTAACTGGTTGGTCCGACTCATGAAGGGGTCAAGCAGTGTCCTTACAGTTGGTGGCAATAATTTCCTGTAATGCACAATGACAAGCGCCGTTTAACACCTTAAAAAAAGACACAGACTTTGTTTACATTATCAAATTGTGCATAGAGAAATGATGTATGATGCAGATTATATAAAAACTATTCTTCAGAGAAACAAAGGGACGATGACAGGATGTGCAGCCCCTTTGCAACCAACACAAAAACTGTCACATTGTCAAGCAAAATGGAGTCGGCTATCATGTGACTGCAAAATGAAATTTAAGGTAAATCTCCCTCCACTCTGGTGAAGCAGTGGGATGAGTGAATATTCTTCCCTTGCTACTCGAGCAGTAAAAACCCTCCTACCATTCAGCACTACACTCTGTGAGTGTGGCTGCTCTGGTTCAGCTGAAAACAAAGCACAGATTGCTTTCTCTAATATAACCTAAACGCTAAGTGTCTCATCAGGAGCAAAAAACAAAACAAAAAAAATTATAACAGCTTCTTAGTTTTTTCATTAATTCCTGCAAATAACTCTTGATTAACATTTGTATGTCAGCTTTATCAAGAATACTTGAATAATCTTTTATCATTCATTGTCCTAAACTGGGGAAATACAGGTGTGGCAGTAAGAAAGTGTAAAGCAAATGAAGCATGCAGATACACATAAAAAGGTAAAAAATATGATATAGGACCATTTAGGATAAAGCCAGAAACATTGTTTTCCTTACACAATCCATTAATCCCTGATAATGAACACAGTAAATGTAAATTTTCTTCTTGTACTCTAAGTTGCAGTTAAATAAAGAAAACAACCTTCTTCACATTTTCTTGTATTTACCAATTGAAATGCTGTAAATTTTTTTTTGTTTTCTTTCTAGCCACAATTGAACCTGTCTTCAACACCTGAAGATTTGAGTAATGCCTGAAATATTGTCGTCCTTCCTATATGCTGTTCTCAAGCAGTTGAAAACAAGATTACAGCTAATTACACAAACCTTGTACACAACTCTGTAACAGGAGCTTCTCCTAATCCTCTCAGATCTGATGCAGATAGCAAACATGCTGCAGCTTGTTGTTGGTGTGATATAGTAGCAGTCTTGTGGTATTCAGAGAATAAGGCCGATAAAGTCACTAATTTTCTGAAGATAATTGCATGTTACTTTACTATCCTGTGGGATTTAATTAGAAAGAGAGACCTTTATTGCATCCATTTCGCCATAATTACAAACTGAAGAGACGGGCTAAGCGAATGCTTGTTTCTAGAATTGTAACCAGGTTGCATTCAGCAACCTACTAGGTTTTAATATTCCACCAAATCATGTTACAAATTAAGGTAAAATATTTTCTTTGATATTCCGAGTCTTATTTCCTTTGTCACACGAGTCAGATGTAATTCACTTAACCTGTGTACCATCCTGTGGAAGTTATTAGCCTACACAAATCAGCCGATTCAGGCCCATTGCTAGATTAGTTCTTTCATAAAACACATAGAGAAAGGAAAGACAAGGTGCCTTAATCCCGCCTTAAAGTTTTTTGTGACAGGGACTGTTGTCTTCTGGGAGTTTAATGACTTCAACAACATGTACCATAATATGTTTTATCAGTGTATTTTCTGAGGTACAAATTGTAGGGAAAACCAACATCTTCCTAAAGATCAGAACTTGGACTACCTTGTACTGTCACTTGACCATTAGTTGTGCAGTAAAAAAAATGCCTTTAAGGACAAGAAGTCAGCTATTTTTAAATGGCAACCATTTTACCACAAGCCATGTAGAAGATGTATCAAACATGTGGAACAAGGTTCTCAGGGTAGAGTGGCCCTAAGTATAATGAAGTGCTGTGGTTTAGGAGCGATGCAAACTATTACGGATAAACTTCTTTTATTAATTAACCGAAAACCTACAAACACTGCTGACAGCAACGGGGTGACAAATAGAAGAATCTGGCAAATAATCATGGACCAACAGGAGCTTGAATAATGGTGGTGGCAGCATCATTCTGTGTGGATCCTTTTTTCAGCGGGTACAAGAAAGCTGGTCAGAGTTGATGGGAACATGGAGATAACTACAGGGCAGCTCTTGAAAAAAGCTGATAAAGGCTGCTAAAATCTTAAGATTGGTTCACCGTGTATTAGGAATACGAGCCTAAACATACATCCTCTCACTGACCTTGAGCTATTTTGCAAAGGATGAGCAAAAAATGTGTTTGCAGATATGCAATGCTAACAGAAACTCACACAAACATGCACAGCTGTAATTGCATCAATAGGAGTTTGTACAAGGTATTGACTCAGTTGGGTAGAGTAAAATTTTCAGTAATGGTGAGACTTATGGTTACTTTGAAATCTATTTTGTTTTCCTCTCTTGTCAGCTTCTTTCTACTTTCATTAGGCATCTATTGTTTATTTCCAAATTGTCCAAAAACAACTGTCTGCAGTGTTTCTTTTTCTAAGATCTGGGTGGCAAGAAATCTTGACCTGAAGAGTTGACTTTTGTTATACAATGGTTGTGTGATATGGTAGTGAAGTAGCCTCCTCACTATATGACTTTTTGAGCCTTGCTCAATCCACTAAATTGCATACACCACTCAGCTTGGCTTCTGTTCAGATGTTTTGTACCTGTGGTGAACCCATTTAGTTCTCATCTCATGCTGTTGTTAAGTGTAAAGCGCACTGAGATTTGGTTTTGAACAAAACAGAGACATTCTGTCTTCTGCTATGGATTTAAAGCTGTGCTATTTTTCTTTATTTCTTCGCTGATTTGACAACGTCCCAGCCAGAGCAGCTAAAGGCTTGATGAAATACTACTGCTGGCATGTTTATGTTCATTTGTTTTGCACACTACAGGGTTGTGTCCTCAGCCTTACTCTTTTCACCCTTTTCACCCAACACTGTTCTGCTATCCACCCCACCAACACAGTACTGAAGTTTGCAGACAACACCACTGTGGTGGGTCTAATCTCCAACAATAATGAGACCCACTACAGATGAGGTCCACAATCTGACATAGTGGTGCTCCAGGAACAATTTGATCCTGAACACCAGCAAAATCAAGGAGGTAATGGTGGACTACAGGAGGTCCAGGAAGACTGAACACACTCATCTCTACATAAAGGGGGAGGTAGTGAAGCCTGCGGACAGCATCAAGTTCCTGGGCATCCACATCTCTGACCTCTCATGGTCCATAAACACCTCCCACCTAATGAAGAAGACCCAACAACGGCTCTTCTTCCTCAGGAAACTGAAACAGTCTGTACTTTCCACTAAGCTGCTAAAAAACTTTTACATGGCTACAATACAAAGTGTTTTATGTCTTAGCATAAGACATAAAACTTCTTCGCTAAACCTGTAAGTGCTATTGCCCCCTGCTGACAAGACTAAGTCTGTACACGTTACAACTACACCACTGGGAATGCATTTCTTTTGCACACTCTTAACCACCAGGAAGGTTTCATTGCACAGTTTTAATCACAGTTCTGCATATTAAGGTATAAGTATATTGCACAAGATTTAGTGCAAGCTTTACATGTTACAAAATCACTACTGTGAAAGCATAATTCTCTTGCACACTCTTAACTATCAGCAATGTTTTTTGCACAGTACTGAATATCAGGTTTAAGAATATTGCACACGATTCGCCACGAGCTTAAATGCATCATCTAACAAGCTTCACATGACTGATTCATCCAACACAATGGATTGTGTTTAGGTGGCACTGACTTTCAAAACTCAGTGCGAGTACTAGCAGAACACAATGACTATCTTGATCTTAAAAAACAATTTTTTTACATATTGTTCACCACGTTATTACCTCCACCCTTTGCTTTTTGTTTATTGTTTGTTGTATGTCCTGAAAAAATTTCACCGAAGTATCACGCGGTGACAATAAAGCTTCTTGACTCTTGATCGCTGATGCTGTAGTGGCCAATTTTGGCTCAGTGGTGTAAAGTTCTGATCGCAGCCACTGTGTGTTTCTGAGTGAGAATAAGTTTTAAAAAAGTAAATGTCTGGGATTTCTCCACATTATGTACATACATTTCCAACCCCTCAAGCCAAATTATATTAAAGAACCTAGAAAAGACAAAATTTCCTTCCATCTATATATTATATAAGTTTGATTGAAAGCCGTATTATTTAATTACATGATTTTAAGTTATTTAATGTTTCTCATCCAACTCTCGGTTTGTTAGCTATGGTCCGGTGAATATCAGCCCAATTGTCTTTGATATTAGGACAGTAGTTGAAATAGTGATTTGAGCACTACCATTCTTCTCTTCAAACAGCAAACTCTCCACACATAAGGAATAAATGAGTGATAACTTTTCTTCAAGTATAAGTAACTCTGTACACACAAAGGATCAAAAGAAAAAAAGAAAAATGGTTGTTAACCATCCATCCATTTTCCAACAAGCTTATCCCTATTGGGGTCGCGAGGGGGCTGGTGCCTATCAGCAGCTGTCAATGGGCGAGACGAAGGGTACACCCTGGACAGGTCACCAGTCTATCGCAGGGTTATTAACCATTATTACAAAATGATTCAATTAATTTAGAGTGAAGATCAAGCAAAGTTAATTTTAAAGTATTTGGAATAAGGCCAGATTAGCTTTACTAATTTAGAACAACATTTGGTATGTGTATCATTTTAATGAATGATTTGCTGAATGAAAATTTTTAGGATACTTAATCTTACATTAATGTAAGTATTTCTCCAGAAATAATTAAACTCAAATGTATAACTTACGATAAAGGGTGCTGTTAGGGGACGATGACCGAAGTTGTGTTGGGAGCATATCTTGGTCACATGGCCATTACCTTGATAGCTTTTTTTTTTAATTAAGTTACACAAAATACCATTAACCCACACTAATGTTCCCTATTAATGACAAATGCTTCTGGCACTATTGGACGATTGCCGAGCGTAACAAAAACAAGTATTATGTTTGAACAATCCGTAGTGATGTTAAAGGTGTCTAATAGGAAGTCTATTAGCGACTAAAGCTGGCGGATATGCAGGGCTTGGTTATTTAAAATGACTTTTAGCCATATTTGGTCAAAAGAGTGGACTGAAAAACACAAACATAAATGTCCCATCAGGGTTTAAACAACCTTTTGGAAATAAAGTTTGTTAAAACCTTAAAACATAACCCAAAAACACATTAGCATAGCTTTGTTTCAAAGGCCACTAGTGGCTAACCAAGCCGGTTAGCTACAGGTCTTAACCTCAGTCAAACCTAAAAAGCACAGAAAAAACACATCAGAAGGAAATCATTTTTGGCTGAAGGCGTTTCGGCTACATGCCATCCGCAGCTCGTACTACATGCTGCTGTCAGCTCATACAGCTCAGCCCATAGGGCATCAAATATCCTTCTGACTGTGTGTGTACTGTATTACACATTAAAGTTTTAGATGTATCTGTTTGACAGATGGCATCAGTAATTGAATTGCCCTGTTGTCAGGTCGTAACACGATTTCTGTACATATCAATTTATCACATTTCCGTAATGATGCAGATCTTGATTTACACCAATCAATCTAAACACTCCTCACTCATCAAGGGTATCCATCTGATGCATTTACTGTGAAGGTCTATTGCCAAAGGTCCTTGATATGCTATTCAATTAACTTCCTGCAGCTTTTTCTAAAGAAAAACGAATACCCAGTGCAAAAACATATTAATGTGCCTAATTATATTATGCTATCAGCACAGAGTGAGAACATGTTTTTGGCTCTTATAAAATTAAACTTATGACATTCCTTAAATAGCTAATCTTTCTTTGCATTAGCCTTCTCAATCTTCATTTAGCTGTTGTAAATGATGCCCAAACAGCTTGTAAATGAGATTTTCTTCTTTTTTGCCCAGAGCAAGAGCGGGACTTCACTTCAAGTTTTTAAGTATGTTTAATTACTCCTCACATGGCAACAGATTCACGCTCCAGCTGAGTTTTTGTTGCCCAAGATGGAGAAGGTCACGGCTGAGAAATTGCTGAAGGTATAGAATCCAGGATAATGGATGAGTCAAATGGAAAATGGGATGAGATAGTAGATTATGATGATGTGTGTTTCTGCAGCTTTGTGTAAATGTGCCTTCCTCTGTACCTGTGGGGCAGATTTGAAGGATTCTTCTGGCCCTTGAAGGAAATGAGGAGTGATGACAGTGCTGCTCAGGGGGATTTGTTTATGTTTGTATGCATATGTGTCAGAGGCTGTGTGTTTGTGGCTGATTTAGACCATCTCACCTCTTTTGAGCACTGTTCACCCAAAAGACTTGTTTCCTTACTGAGATGTTTTTTTTTTTTTGTTGTTGTGGATTTAAAAGATTTTAATCTTGGACTGAGTCAAACTTAGCACTTTGATTTTTGCTGCAGCTGCAAGTCGATTGTTTCCTGTTTCCACAATAAAAAAACCATAACAATTCGTCTCCTCCTCTTGCATTATTAAATAAACCAAGGGAATCAGTCTTCAGCCCAGGGGAGTGAGCAACAAAGTTTCCGCTTGTGTGATACAGAAAGAAAACTTGAAACCTTGGAGCTGGCACAGACTATATAGCTGGTACATGCGTGAACATATGAATGTGTTTGCATATTTGTCTCCATGACTGTGACAGTTGGGAGATTTCTCATGTTTCGCAGCGCACACATATAAAGCCAGTTTTATCCCATCACATGGCGAATTGTAAAGTAAGCTATGCACGACACCGCCGGGTTTTAGGATTCCGTACCAGATGGAAGGAAGAAAGGTAGTCCTTCATTTCCATCACACACATTCACCAAACACATTCTGATGTATTCATAAAGTGAGCATGTGTTTGTCTGCAGTCATGTTTGTGGAGGTTGAATAAATCTAACAGAGATGCAGAATATTTGGTCACTTTGTTTGATCCTTGTTTTCAATCTGCCTTGGTATTTTCACTGCCATACCTGTGATGGATGGAGGTAAAAATGAAATCTTGAAAGCTGGGGATTATACATGAGAAGCAATCAAAGCTTTTGATAAAGAAACACAAGATAAAGTCCTCAATCAAAACCTTATTTGACACTTTTCATACAAACTGAATTTTCATGAAGGGTACAGATGCAGATGCACATTTATGGATTCCCCAGGTGAGAATGTGAGAAAGGCTTAAAAGCATAACAATGATCTCATACATATTTGTAATTAAACTTTCAAATAAAAATTCACTGTGGCACAGTTGTTAACAATAGAGACTGCATTTAAAATAAAAGTATTTTAAGTTTTTGTTTTTATAAATTATAAACTTTTAGTTTATCAGAGTTTGTGGGAACCTCTAGGTGCTCATCAATGTAGTTTTTCCAAGGGTATAAATGTGTTCTTACACAGTGACCCATTTTCTCCATTCCAAAGAGGACCACTATTTATTTTTCCTCCACACTCAGCGAGAAGAATGATATGAGAGTTCAAGAAAATATCCATTGCTTATATATATATGCCAATAAAAGCTGAATTTATTTTAACCATTTTCCACACTGTTGTCATAGGTGCCAATAAATGTCATAGGTGTGCCGTATAAAGATAAATTAGCTGGCCGACTTTTTCCCCTTTGCATGACTGTTGATCATTGCTAATGATGTATCCAGATGAGAGTCCTACTTGTTATTACATTTTATAAATGCCAATTCTAAAAGCAGATATGATGTCCCAAGGCCTGGGTGTGAGCCAAAGTTGTCCATACGATTTGTATTTTTCATCACATTAAGAGTCTAAAACAGATCATTAGTAATTCTCTCTAACACCTTTTTCACACAGAAGCTAAATCAAATGCTAATCTTTCTGTATTCCAAATTCATGGGTAATTGTCAAAGAGTGATATCAACATAGGTTTGCTGGACATTACATTACTATGGGATGAGGAAGCATTTCTCAGCAACATTCAATTGGGGTACAGTTTAAACTTTAAGATAATATAATGTGTTAAAGGTAATTTTACTACTGTATGTTTTTGAGTGTACTGGATCCTGTTGCCATTTCAGCATCCAGGAAGCTGCGGTGTCAATGCCTGCTTTTAAAAGGTTCCTGTCCTGTGACCACAGTTATTCATGAGGAGATTGTGCCAGTGTTGTTGCGTAGTGTTCAAAGTAGGGATGGGTACTGAATTCGGTACTTTTACTGGTACCAACCTAATCCCGTCGGTACTACAGGGTACCGATTCACCTAAATTCAAACAGTGCCATGTTTCAGTACCTAAAAGCATCACTGTGACTCTGAGGGAGTAGAAGACCGGGGTGATTTTCCATGCTGAACATGAACACAGCATTGCACGCACAAGAACGTGATGACGTAAGCAGCCGCTGGTCCAGTCAACGAAGCATAGTTGATAGAAAGTGCAGTCTCCGCTTTTCAAAATGCGCTGCAGATTACGCTTGCTGCAATATTAGTGAGGGGAAGAACATGGCCAGCGTTGGGAATACCTCTAATCTAAGGAAGCACATGGTCATTGCTGCCAATTTAGCGAATTCCCCGCTACATTTATTCCCCGCTATTGTGGCAACGGTGGCGCAGAGATTAGGGAGTTTGTCCTGCAATTGGTGGGTTGCCAGTTCAATCCCCCGCTCTGACTGTCTCCGTGTCCTTGGGCAAGACACTTCACCTGCATTGCCTGCTGGCGGTGGTCAGAGGGTCCGGTGGTGCTGGTGTATGGCAGCCTCGCCTCTGTCAGCCTGCCCCAGGGCAGCTGTGGCTACTAAAATAGTTCACCATTGTCAAGGTGTGAATGGGTGAATGACTGATTATAGTGTGAAGCGTTTAGATGTCATCAGGACTAGTTAAAGTGCTATACAAGTACAAGCCAATTACCATTTATATTTAGTGACTTTACAGACCCATCCAGCGACCTTTTTCTAAAAAGCGACTAGCAGTGAAATCTAGTGACTTGCTTGGTGACTTACTGTGAAAGTAACAATTGTTCTGGAGTTATTGTCAAAGCACTTTCACAAGCTTCTCCAAGCGCTGTCTCCCAGACAGACAGACAGACAGACAGCTGTCTCACCTGCAGTCAGAGCAAAGAGAGCAGAGAGGAAAGCCCCTTTGTTCCCTCATTGTAAATGTATCCTGCCCTGATTTACAAAGCGGGATAAAATATGTTTTAAATATTTTTTTCTTCTTCTCTGTTCTCTGTTGCACTAAAACAGGGATTCCCAAAGTGTGGACCGTGCACGTGCGTGAGATGAAATATATAACGCCAGACTGAGTGTTTTTTTCCCTACACCATAAAAACGTGTAAATAAACATTTCCTTTGTAAAAATTATAATCAAAAACTGTAAATTTAATAAATAACTAAAAATGTATTCACACAAAAATCTATTTATTTAGAAAAAGTCTTCTTCTATGCTTCATTTTAAGATGAAATATAGAGGAACTTCTTCTACCCATTGTACTGTATATGCGCACCTAGCTTGTAGCCTCTACTTCATTTATTCTCACAAATATGCTCAACTGGCTGAAATCTAAGGTCAAAGTTAGTAACAAGCGGTAATCAGAAAATGTTTCTCCAGCTCTCTGCTCACTTAACGTAATTATGCCAGGGGGAAATATGAATTTGGGCTGAAAGTTTTATTTATGAGATTAAACCGAGTGACTCGGTCTCTCAATCGCGCAGCACCTACAAACAGCCCCACTGCTGCTGTTGGGAAAATTGGTGGTCAACGCGGTTGCCCAACCCTGGGTCTTTCTGCATAGAGTTTGCATGTTCTCCCTGCGCATATGTGGGTTCTGTCCGGGTACTCGGCTTCCTTCCCACAGTCCAAAAACATGACTGTTAGGGTAATTGGCCTCTCTAAATTCTCCTTAGGTGTGAGTGTGTGCGTGAATGGTTGTTTGTCCTGTCTGTCTCTGTGTTGCCCTACGATAGACTGGCGACCTGTCCAGGGTGTATCCTGCCTCTCGCCCAGTGAACGCTGGAGAAAGGCACCAGAAACCCTCGCAACCCCATGAGGGATTAAGCGGGTCAGAAAATGGATGGATGGATGTATGTTTCTATTTTGAGGCGTAAATTTGTGAGTCAGACTCAGATTTAGAAGCTGGTACATGAAATAAACAAAGTGAGAACACACACAGGTAGCTCATCAGAGTTTAGTACGTGAGTTCACCTGGATGGTCTCTGCTTCAGAGACGTTTCAGGTTATCTGTGGAGGTGTGGCCGATCTGAGAGTCTCTCTTTTTCTCTCGCTGAGCCACTGATGCACCTGAAAATACTCAGATTTCTGTTGTGGATGTTGTGTGTAACTTTATTGCAATTTAATTCAAATTATGTTCTAATTTTATTTTCATGACCTTTGTTATGATGGTTGTTTTGTTGTAACTGCATCTCAATTATTTTATTTACTTTTTTAAGATTGGGATGCGTCAACCCGTGTGGGACATAGAAGGGGGTGTGCGGCTGAAAAGTGTTTGAGAACCGCTGCACTAAAACAATTCCCTGAATTTTATTCACACAGTTTCAATCCTTTATTCACCTTGTTCACTCTGTGCCTCTGATAACTGTTGTTTTGGTAAAACTTTGTTTTGTTATAACATTGCATTAATTGTAAATCAGGAAATGTATTCAAATTCACAAATAATTGAATACGGTTCATTTGTAGAGACAAACAAGTTTATATATTGAGAAATAAATATTTGTGATTTTATTAATAAAGTAACATTTATTACTACATAAACACACAAAAGTACCGAAAATAGGCACCGTTAAATACCGGTATCAATTCCCGGGTACAGGGCATCAGTACTGTATCGGTTCAAATGTGAAGGTACCCATTCCTAGTTCAAAGTATAAAGTCCAAGAGGAGCAATTTACCTACATATGTTGGTAATACAAAAAATACAAGGTGCTCATTTCTAAAAAAAATTACCATATAAGTTTATCTGTCAGTTACTTTAGATGTTCCCGTCTTGAAAATAAAAATCCCCTTCTGATTGCAGTTTATCTAAT
Organism: Fundulus heteroclitus; assembly: GCF_011125445.2. Classification (NCBI taxonomy): domain Eukaryota; kingdom Metazoa; phylum Chordata; class Actinopteri; order Cyprinodontiformes; family Fundulidae; genus Fundulus; species Fundulus heteroclitus. The sequence continues at coordinate 397,078 of NW_023396545.1, read as the reverse complement.
CATAAAATCAAACTGCTCACACAATCTCCAGTTATTGCTCCCGTGTGTTGTTATAAAACATACTTTATGACAAATGATGACTTGTTCCCTCAGCCCTAAAAATGTACATATGTAAGGCCACAGACTCTCTTAACAAATGTTCATAGTACGATAACACCGCGTTCACTCCTTTAATTCGTGGACAATGAGAACAGTAGCGATACCGGGGAACAAAAGCACCCTAACTGTCGCATAGCTCTGCAAATACAGTCACGTCATTTGTCGGCAAATGTCAGTAAAGGCAAACCTTCCTTAAACATATTTGAATCAACACTGAATCTTGAAAACAACTCTATTCTTTAGATAGGAAAGTCAAGGCCAGCGATTGAACTGGAATTTTGTATTTGGGTATTGTCATCATGTGTTTAAGACGTAACTGTTCTGCAAGAGCCCTGAATCAGAAAACGAACCATTCAGCCTTGTACACTATATAGTTCATCTGGAAAAAAAAAATATAACTTACTGCACCTCAGTAAATCAGTCACCTGTTTTGTGTTTCTTGTCCTTGCATTTGGTTTACCTAGTTAATTGTTTTTTTTTGTTTTTGATTTTTATTGCTTAGTTTTTTTTTATTTTAGCCTTCTTTCTCTTTTATTCCATCTATAATATGGACTACTGGCCAATCAAACTTTAACAGAGCAGTCAGGATGTGAAAGAACTGCTGATATTTATAGTTAATCCCATCACAGCTGACATATTTCCAGTCCATCAGTAAAGATTTCAGGCTGAGTTTAAACAGACTCCCTGATGTACCATCTTACAGGAAACTTGAAACTCATTTATGTAGAAAAAAAATTTAAATAACCGATCTAACAGAACATCTGCTCGACTGCATTTTGCGTAAGTAACACTGCAACAGCACTTTTCCAGCTCTTTGATCACACTGTAATCTTAAAGGGAACCATGAAGTGCTCATTCAGATGATTTTTTTTTTGTGTGATAAACGGCTCTACTTATGACTAAATGTGTGGTAACACACATACAGCACCTTGCAAAAGTAATCACACCTCTTGAAATTTCTTTTACATTTTGTCCTTTTTAAACCACACAACTGAACATATTTTATTAGAATTTTATGAAACCAAGACAAAGTAGTGCAGGATTGTGAATTAGAAGGAAAAGGATACATGGTTTATAAAACATTAACCAAATAAAAGTCTTAGACGCGACATCTCTTGTACATTTCTCTGATAAAATCAATTGCGTCCAACTGCTTTCAGTTGTCTGATTTAGTCTCTTCATTAATTCAGCTCTGTGAAGGCCTCATAATCATTGCAGAAACATTACAGACCAAACAGTATCATGGGACAGAGTATGGAGTCTGAGAAATATAAAAACAGCATTGTTAAACAATATCCCCAAAAAAACTCTTCACGCCATCTTCTAAAATATATAGCACAAGTCTAGACCCAGAGAGTCAAATCAAATGGTTCAAAATGCATTAGGAGCTGCAGTGAGCCACAGCTCAGATGGAAAATGTGTTATTAGCACAACTGTAAGTCATGCAGTTTACAAATATGAGCAAAATGGAACTTTTTGCGAAGCACTATATAGCTTACATCTCCACTGTAAAACGGGGTAGAAGGAGCATCATGCTCTGGGCATGATTTTCTTCACAAGGAACAGGCAAGCTGGTCAGAGTTGAAGCTAAATGTGGGGATGTCCTGGAAATACCACCTGTTAGAGGCTGATGAAGAGTTAACCACATAAAATTACAGCTGTATTCAGGCCAGCTGACAGCTTTGCCAGGGTCTGGGACAGCACTGTCTTTTTGCCCCCTAAACACAACGTCCGCGTCAACCGTTTCTTTCATGCTCCGGAAATCTCTCTTAAAGCTTTCTGTATTTTATGGTGGATATGTTGGATCTGTCCTATGTGATATAGCACCAGTTTACTTTTTCTCAACGTCATAAGTGAACGGCCAGCATGTTAGGCAAAATAAGCCATTTTCTAAGCTACTGCTTATGATCCAATCCCTATGATTTTTTTCAGCCATTTTGGGAGGTAGAATAACTCAAATACGTTGGGAATTCCTGCCCTCTACATCCGCTGGCAGTTCCTTTGCCCTCTCTGAGAAAGGCATCTGTTTTGTCGACTAAAACTGTAATTTTAGTCGACCATGATGCAGAATCGCTGAAATTAAGTGGGTGATTGGTCTCTGATCCATTGTGCTCTCTGACCAGGCAGCCAGCCCCTCCATCACTGTGACTGTTATCTGTGGTGGGCAAGGATCAACGTTGGGTCTAACTATTGGGTTTTAGGTTCTCTGCCAAGTTATTTATTTATTTATTCCTTTTGTTAAAGGATTCAGGCTAGTTTAGCGTTCCTGTATTAGAAATACACCGTGATGCCTTTACTGTGATTCACTTAAGTTTTCTGTTCTCTTTGCATTTAGTCTGAAACTTTTCTGTTTCACTTCAGTTTGGCATTTAATCAAAGTCTCGCTTTTGTCATCTATTTTTTCTAATTAGTACAAAATATTTTAAATTTGTAGACTGTATTTTATGACATACCAAAATTACTCAATTTTCCAGTTGTATCTCTTTACATGGTGCACTATGATTTAGTTGGGAAAAATTTTATGTGAATCAACAAGTCCAGCCATAAGTAAACAGACAAGGGTGGACTTAAAACAAAAATGTTTCCATGGACAGTTTCTATGTTTAGGTCTGTTACCTGGTCATCTCTCTCTGTGTTCTCTCTCCCGCTCTCTGGTCACCTACTTACTGTGCCCTCTCTCGCTCATCACTCTTTAATCAGATCTAAAAACAGCTCAGTTCATCTACAAATGTCTCACAAAACAGCTGCTAAGCATTGTGTAAAAATATATTATCACAAGTAGAAGAGCTGAGCCATGAAACCATTAACATTTTCCCTCCTCTTCACAATTACGTGTTACTTCATGCTGGTCTGTGAAAAAGGTGAATTATATCCTGAAGTTTAATGTACGATAAATAAATCTGCATTTTTTTTAAGTACATGAGATACTTTCGCAGGACAAACTGAAATAATGGCTTTGAAAATGTGTGCATTTTTCTGCTTGCCTTGTTTAAGTTTCAGGACGCACGGGGAAACCAAGATGTTTGAAAGTGAAAATAAACATCTTATTGTTGAAGTCATCTGTCATGCACAGAGAGTGAAATCTTTAGCCCGGTAATTCTGTTTGAGCAAGGAACCGCCGTGTTTCTAATTCCTTATTTGTAGCTCTCTGCATCGCATTTACTGAACGAGCCAAGGCGTGAATGTGTTGGCAGCTGATCAGTTAGATCCGTTACAGTTACAGCCGGTTTCCTTATGAGGAGTTGTGACAAATCATTCCACACCATATGAGCGGCGCAGCTTGCCGCTCTTCACATCGTCATAACAAACTGGAGTTTGTGAGCTGAAGTGGGAAATCACCTGGGTGCTTTGCATAATTGCCAGGCAAAAATTGATACCAGGAGATTATGGTGAGGAGATAAGTTTGCTCAAACCAGCACTAACTAATTTCTCTCTATTCAGAGCCATCAGGTCTCTGTGGAGGGGAGCGGAGTCGCTCCCGCATGTGAGGGGCAAAACATTTTGATTAACATAATTTAGCACGACTCGATTCTGTGCTGGTGGGGTTATTTCCCAGGTAACGTGCGTACATTATTCTGTTAGTTTGTCTTTACCGGAGATAGGCTTGCAGGGGGAAAAAAAGTCTTAAAGCTTCCCAGCAGCAAGCTCCAAGCACCACGGTGGGGAAAAAAATCTCTTTGGCTGCTTCCAGTTTCATCATCGTGTCTTTGTTCATGCAGCTGCACCAGTGCTACCATTGAGCTGCTGCGCTGCCTTATAGTAACTCCCAACCATTTTTTTTTTTTTTTTATTATCAAAAGAAACGCCCCAACTGAGTCCTGAATTCCATTTCATGAAGTTACATTTGTGTGATTAGGATAGTATAAGGGCCTTTTAGGTTTTCATTGGACTTTTTATCAAAAAGAAAATAATGAAACCACCAAAACAAATCCCCACCACATGGCAGCATTGGAAAAGAGAGGGGGGAAAAGGCCTTTCATGCCCATGTAGATACACATAGAGAGAAGCTTTGTGAAGCAACTGTCACTTCCAAATGTAAATTGGCAGCAATTAATTTGTTGATGAAAATCCATTCATCTCCATTTCTTGTTTGGTAAGCCATGTGAACCAAACTATTGCCCAAGGCTGGTCTGCATCTTCATTTTGCAGAGACTGAATAAAATCTGGATTCAACACAGACGCTTTCAGCATCACAGACTCTGAGGTCACCGTACCCACTCACATCCACACAAGTGATTTTCCTTACTGTCGTGCTGTGCTGCTAAATTGCCCCCTACAGGACAAATGCACTAAAGCATGTTTAAGTGCCTGCAGTTTGAGTTTTTTTTTATTTTGAAATGGAGTCTGGAGGAGGGAAACCAAATCCATTTCAGTGGGTTTATGAATAACAAATACTGGAATAGCCTGAGACCCCTGCATTGTTCTGTTTTGTCCTTGTATGTGGTACATAATCTGTCCGTCATTTTGTTATTTGAGTTTTTGAACTTTCCACCCTCTGTTTAACAGAGATTCTGATTCTGACATAATTCCACTTGTTTCCATTTGTTTACACCACCAGTAAGGTGTGCGATAAATGCCAAAAAACTTACACCAGTCAGGAATAACTAGACATTATTGCTTTTTTTTATTAGAGCTAGGTCTTACTACACAGTGCCTCACAGTTTGACATATTTGGGGCTGCAGTCAGAACAGAGGTCAGCATTGCCTCTATTAGCAGAATTATGACCCTTGCAATAAAAAACGGACGGGATTGAGGTCCGTACAGCGATGAGTTTGCAGTAATGACATGGCCTCGAAATTCCTCTCAGGTTGCAGGAACTATAGCAGGGGTCCTCGAGGGCCAGTTTCGTGCAATTTTCAGATGCGTCCCTGTTCCAACAGACCTGAATTAAATGGCTATGTATACAATTATACAGAATACTACTAACAACCTAATAATTTGATTCAGATGTGTTTAAGCAAAGACATCTAAAAGCTGCTGAACCCATCCACCGGGCCTTAAACATTGGAATAATAGACCCATGATCTAAAGGATCTGCTGCCAGCCTATTAGTACTAGATAGTGTACCACAGCAGGGCGTCAGAGGTTTAGTGAAGTTCATGCCTCAACTGGATAGGGTTGTTTTAGCGGTAAAATGAGGGACCAACACATTATTGGGCAGGTGACCACAATGTTATGCCTGAGCAATGTATATCACAGAAAATAATTATTAAGATTTTATTATTATTGTTGTTATTAATATACTTCAGGAGTACTGAATTGGATGGACCGTTTAAGTAGCAGAACTTTGACACTAGAGTGCTCAAAGGAATTGCAAGCATTAAGCTATCCTATGTCGTCATTAACTGGGGAACTTGTAGAATGTTGTTTCCAATCAGACTGCCCCCCCCAACACGCACACGCTGCATGCAACCGGCAATGAGCCTTGATACAAATTTGACAGCGTGCTTTCCACTGTGCTGCGCCGCAGGCTATCACAATTCAAAATGACCAAAACTCAAGAAGAGAATGCACGCTGCATTTTGGGGGGAAATGATGAACGCAGCAAGAATGCACAGTGTAAAGCCCATCAGTTGTTGCCGTCTTAAAAACAATTACCTAAACAGTTGGAATTCGGTGCATGACTGAGCACCTTGCACTTGAGAAATAAAAGACCAAGACAGAACAAAATTAAAGATAACACACTATACTTGTTCAATAAGGTGACCTTTTTTGAATTATTCTTTCTGCTATGGTTCTACCGGCAATAACTGCACCTGTCTTTAGACATATTACATAGTTTGAATATCTTACAAAAATATGCATTTATCCAGATGATATTCTTAGAAGTTCTGGTATTCTGAAGACACCATATGACACTGTATCTGGATTCACTGTGCACATCAAATCTATGCAGTGAAGAAAATAAAATCCAAGCTGAACTATAAACAAAATAATAATAAACCAAGTTACTTTGTATCATTGTGCAATTTTGGTGAGATAGCGTTTCTTGGTCTCAGAACAAGCAGGACATTAAGATTAGTTTTCTGAATGATCAGAGGGAATCTAGCCGTTTGTCTCTGTATGAATCTGCTGCTGGCAAACTGGCAGTGACTTCCCACCATGCTAAGCAGCAAAAAGCAGCTGCTTGCAAACAGGATCTGATGCAACAGTTTCCTCTCCGACAAACAGACATGCATGAATCACCCAGTCGCGTTGTTGTTTCACTGAAACCCACTTTTAATGTCACGAAAAGGGTTCATGTTAGAGGCTACCCTACCATGACTGGCAGACAGACAGACAGACAGGTCATACAGGCAGACCGTCTGTCTGACTGTCAAAAGTTTGGACTCACCGACTCACCTACTCAGTTAATGATTTGTCTTTATTTGTATTACTAACTGTTGGGACTTCTTTAAGATAGTTGGAAAACCATTCCAGGTGACTAGCCTCATGAAGCTCATTGAGGAAAAGCCAAAGGTGATTAAAGCGATAATCGAAACAAAGAAGGGGTATTTAGAAAAAGCTATCATATACAAGATTTTACAATTTTGTGTTTGATACATTCTTCCAAATACTTCTGATGACGACACAGCAGAATCTCTGTCTGAGGGTTGCTTTAATTTCTCATAATATGCAATGCCGAAGGGGATGGCGCGTTTGGCTCAACTCTTTTGCTACGTTGGGTAAATACCTTTAGTTGAGCTAAACGTTTTTACTCCACCACGATACAATGAAATCGGGGCATTTCAAGGACAGCTTTGGCAGGTCATCCAAAAAGGGGGAGTGTGAAATTGGGGGAAGTCTGGTGACCCTAATGTGGGACAACCAATAGATAAGGTGATACCGCGGAACTTGAGGGACAGAGGGGAGTGAGGGTAGAACCAAAACTCTAACCAATCCATTCAGACCGAACAGCAGGGATTGCTTAGAGTTTTTACAGACCTGCTGCTCCCACAGTGATCGTTTTTTTTTTTCTTTTAACCTCCTTTTTCTGAATACATGATGCATTGACTACTGTCAGGATAAAAGGACCATTTTACCCAATATAACAAAAAGTGTTTCTGAAATGGATTACCAGCTATATATTGACTGAAACAATGTTCATTGGTCAGACGAGGCTAAGATTCAGCTTTTTGACAACAAGAACTCCAAGTGAGCTTGTTGGAAAACAGAGGATAAATGCTGGTTAAAACAGCTCATGATACAGGTTAAGTATGTTAAAGGGTATGTTAAAGGGTGTGTGCCTGTTTTTCTTCCAAACGCCCAGGGAACCCTTTTTAGAGGTCATCATGGTATCTTGAACTCAAGAAAATAGCTTGATGTATTCAATTAAATAAAAAAAAATCTATAGGACACCAGTAAACTTAAAATAATATCCAAAATATATGACTAAATCTTAATGGAAACGTTACACCAGATTCAACCTCTGCACATTGTGCCATCTTAGACCCCAGCTCTAAATCCTATAGAGAACCAGTAGTGTGAGCTGAAGAGTTAAAACATTCACTAAGGATGCTTTTACCCAACAAAATAAATGTCTTCCCTGTGTTAGATTGGCAGTAATAGATTTATTTATTTCAGTGTTGTGTTGTTTTATACGTGTTTACCACGGGTGCTATTAACTATTGCAATTACAAATAATAAACATATCAAAACTGTTGAACTTACATATTCTAAAACACAGTTTAAGCCTACATAGCCCTGTAAAAGGCTGGTACCTTCCCTACCTGGTTGTATTTTCCTGATGTGGTATTTGAAATCTGCTGTTCACTTGAATGTTTTCTCTTTTCTGATAAACATTAAAGAGACCTTAGGGCACCTTGTGGCAACATGACTTATGACAATCTAAAATATTTTCTGCCAAGCCCCACTGTCTGTCCACATGTTTTCAATCTCTTTTAGATAAGACTTCTCTACACTGAATTCTAACAAGCTGTCTGGCCTTGGACTGAATGCACAAACTCTGAGCACTAAGATGGTGGCTGAGATGGATTTTTTTATATCTGTGTGTAAGTGTGCAGAAGGGCAAAAGTTGCTTGAAAGCATGTTATTAGATTTAGTTTGACATTTGTCATTGACTCAAACATGGGGTTTGTACTTTCACTTCCAACCACTGGCTGTGTTAGGGTTAACAACAAAGACAAAGCCCCCATTTGTAACCGAACACACATTGATTTGTTATACTCACACTAACACAAAAAAAAAATCTTGTTTGCACATCAGAGTCAAGGAGAAATTTTTATATCCCAAGGATATTTGTAGTACTGAACTCTTGGACTGCAGACAGGCTTAAATGGGAGGCAACAATACTTTTGAAAAGTTTTTCTGAAACCGTTTCGACACGTATCCAGCAGTCTTTGTCAATTGTGGCGGCTCGGCTTGCTGTTTTTAAGCACGTGTAGGCCCATCCTCCTAAGCACATTCCAAGTTAGATGCAAAGCGATGACCCACCGGTCGCGCTAGACCGGTGGGTCGCTAGAAGCTATTGTTTGGTGTGAGTGGAGTACTTGGTCACCTGAATCATGATGAGTCTGTTTGTGTAGTCTCTGTGGGATGTGTTGAAGGACTGAGCTTGTTCATGCATATATATATATATATATATATATATATATATATATATATATATATATATATATATATATATATAAAGCCGAATGTATTCGCTCACCTGCCTGACTCACATATTAGCTTCATTGACATTCCATTCCTAATCCATAGGGGTTCAATATGACATTGGTCCACCCTTTGCTGCTAGAACAGCATCAACTCTTCTGGGAAGGCTGTCCATAAGGTTTAGGAGTGTGTTTAAGGGAATTCTTGACCATTATTCCAGAGGTGCATTTAGGAGGTTACATACTGATGTTGGACGAGAAGGCCTGGCTCTCAGTCTCCACACTAATTCATCCCAAAGGTGTTCTATCAGGTTAAGGTCAGGACTCTGAGCAGGCCAGTCAAGTTCATCCACACCAGACTCTGCCATTCATGTCTTTATTGACCTTGCTTTGTGTACTGGTGCACAGTCATGCTGGAAGAGGAAGGGGCCAGCTCCAAACTGTTCCCACAAAGTTGGGAGCATGGAATTGTCCAAAAGGTCTTGGTATGCTGAAGCATTCAGAGTTCTTTTCACTGGAACTGAGGGGCCATGCTCAGCTCCTGAACAACAACCCCACACCATAATCCCCCTCCACCAAACTTTACACTTGGCACAATGCAGTCAGACAAGTACCGTTCTCCTGGCAACCACAAAACCCAGACTTGTCCATCAGATTTCCAGATGGAGAAGCGTGATTCGTCACTCCAGGGAACATGAGCTCCTGAGAGTGACCCATTCTTTCACAAATGTAAAAATAGTCTGCATGCCTAGATGCTTGATTTTATCCACCTGTGGCCATGGAGGGGGTATCGACAAAATCTTTCTGTTTGAATAAAACCCAATACTGTTGGGATGGCTGGAGTGGCTGTAAGGTGGGGTAGGGGGTGATATATTTAACCTGTACTATAAATATCTATGCTTGCTTTCTGGTTCAAGTTATGTTTTAGGACTATTTTGATTTTTCATGAATTGCCGCTATATAAATACAATTTAATTGAATTAAATTGATTTTCTCTGAGGAAAGAAAAGACACAAAATTATCGGCTAAACTAAACCAGGCTTTTGATGTATCTTTGCCTTTTGAAAGAGTTGCTGGTAGGGTACCAATAAATTGGTTTGTGACCAGAATGGCACAGTTTTAATTTGACTGTGGCTACAACTGACTGACAATTCAAAGACTCCAATTTTTGTTCTTGTTGCCCACAGTGAATGCACGAAAGAGACGCTACCAGGTTGCACCATTCTTTGATGTGGATGCAGATACCGAGTGAAGAACGGTTAAAGTTAGCCATTTTCAGTATCAATATGATATTTAGAATGAACATGATGCAAAGAGATGTAAAAGTTATTTGAACGGAAACACTGATTTAGAAGATTTTATGCAGGCTGGGATGGAGCAAGTGAGAGCAAGAAGAGATATCAAGAAGGCTGAAAGGATTACAGCCAAGTTGCTATGTTTTATCCTTTGAGCTTTCAACCTCTGTCTGTCATTGAACATGTTGGATCTGGAAATGTTGGCAGACTTTTAGAAATCTCAGAGTTAAAGTAAGAGTCTACCTTTTGCAGAGAATGCACAGAGATGGTTGTTTTTCTTATACTAGCAGCATTTCCCACACAAATCGATAATAGAAGCTGCTAAAACAAGAACATGGCAAAAATAAATAATTCTAAATGGTTTAAAAAAGTCAACTCCTGAATGGTTTTAGCTTTGTTTTATATGCTGTTTTGCATTAGGTGGTTTCTCAAACATTAGACATTTTTCTATTTTCGATCACTTTAAATTCAGAGATGTGAAAACAGATTTTAAAAAGGAAATTTAACATCATGTAATTTCAAAATGACACAACAGAAACCTCCATCAGCATTTGTAATTTTCTGATAAGTTATAATTTTGAGAAACTTTAAAGCATTTTGTATTCATTGAGCCTTTTCTATATTTACTTTAATACATCCAATGACTTTTGTTTCTCTTCATAATACATATGTATTTTATCTCCTACTAAAGACTCTTACGGAGAGTAACAATGAGATTAACAAGTTTGTGCTGCCCAGTGCTGATGTGTTTAGCACTGAACCGGGTTCAAATCCCACCCTGGGCTATTTCTGCTTGGAGTTTGCAGGTTCACCACATGCATGCATGGATATCTCAGAATTCTCCGTATTCCTTGAACAATCCAAAACATGACTGTTGGTCAAAATATCCTTTAGAAGTGAGTTGGTGCTTGATTGTTCGTATGTCTGTGATCGATTCATCTGTCCTGCGGCCCTACATGGAACATCAAGTATAGATGATGGATAGATGCCAAATTTGCCATTTCTGTTGTATGTAACTTACCAAAGGCAATGTGTAAAAACACACATTTCATAAGACAACAGGACAAAATGTGAAGACATATGTAGATTTATAAATATTTACTGTACAAATATGTGAGACAGTGAGTGTGGAATTTACATTTAGCAGCAGTGAAGGAATCCCAGGATGATGCATGTGCATGCTTGGGAAGTTCACATCCAGTCCAGATCTAAAATCCATGCCAGTAAACTGACTTCTTTGACAGGCGAAGTCTGACTGTTTGATATTTCCAAAGGTTTCTGTGCAAAATCAACAACCAGCGCATACATATTTAATGGGTTTCTTCCCCACCTCTGGAATTATGATGAGTGCTAGAAGTCTGCAGGGTTCAGTTCCGCTTTAAAGATCAAACCTTTTCCATGTCTGCACAGTCTGAGAAACTTCCACACGTGCAAACCTCACTGGAGCAAAGGCATTATCAAAGGTGGCATGACCTGCATGTCCAATTCCTTCGAAAACAGGAAATGTTGCCATTCATGATTTATACTTTGAGCTTAAACTTTTTTCTATCTTCATCTTACATTTATTTGTTTTTGTAATTGCTATTGTTTGTGAAACAAAGACAATTTGACGGTACTAATAAATATACAGTTATCAGTAAATCAAAACTAGTCATGGTTGTCTATTTCGGTTCTGTTATTGATTCTTCTCACATTCCCAGGGAGTGAAAGTCACACTTCCCATGTATGCATCAGGTCTGTGGGTGTTGTGTGGACCAGCAGTCTGACTGTTTGGTGATCTCCTAATTTTAGATTTTGTGTTGCGCATACCTGTCATATTTTGCCAAACGCGTGGGAAGCTTTGTTCAAACAAGGGGAAGCACAGTGGGTTGACTCAAACCGTGTTTTTAACTTTCCGCTGAGAGTACTAACAGGCAATAAATATTAGCCTTAGTAATTTATTGCGCGATCAGAAATTCCTGCCATGATACTTTTCAAATGTTCCTTTGCTTTCGATGTGGGAAACAGCTGGAGAACATTCATGCCGCAGTGCAGTGAATCATTGATGGTCAACAGTTTTTACTTTTATTAAATCATGTGCTCTGACATCAGACTTCTGAAAACAAACCCCATTTCCGCCGAGCTTTGCTTTTTAGACTTTTTGGTATTTGTCGGGATGCTGCTGACCCCAGTTCAAACTAAATGACTTATCCATGTTTAAAGCATTCTCCATTTTCTTACCTGTGCAGCTGTGATTAAATCAGCTATTTTGGGGCATAATATCAGTAAAGGGATTGGCTAAGAGTTCCCCTTCCAATTTAGTTTCATTGACAGGAATTCAATTCTCCAAATTTTGCAATTGCACATATAAACAAAGGGAGAAGCTTTGGTATATGGGGCCAATGGCCCTCTTTGACTTTCTTACTTTTAATCCTGAATGTGTTTTTAATGTAAGCTGCAGAAGTCTAGCCTCGTGAGACCATCCTGATCTCGCGAGCTTTCAAGGTTTCACTCGCAGATCAGTCTGGCTACTCTCCGTTAAAGGAAATTTGGAGCCGTTCACCAAACGAACGTCCAATCAGCGTTGGCTTTGAGGCGGGTTGAGGTGTGACGCAACAAGAAGCGCGACAGTTCAGTCTAAAGAACATGGCGGCTTCAGCCGATGAAACTAGTGTTAGCGTGGCTATCGAGCAAGTTTTATCGGAATTACAGAGTATTTCTTTGCTGAGCTAACGAGCCTTTACCTGCAGCAGCAAGAGTAGCTTGGCTTGTGGTTGTGACGAGTACGTCATATGCTTCCTTGATCTGATTGGTTTATTTGGCCCGTCTATCACCAACATAGGCCAATCAGCTAACCAGTATTTTCGCCCCTTCCCAAAATTACTTCAACGGAAGGTTTCCAGATGGATATGCGAAGCAAATCTATCTGGCGGCGTCAGGTTAGCAGAAGTCAGCATGGTGTTTTGTTTAGTTTTTACCATGTATGTATTAAAAAGAAAAAACATGTACAATATGGGGCTACATTTCTTCACCCATAAATAGGGAATCATTTCAAATAGCAAACGAGAAGTATGTACAATTGTCCATATCCACCGGTCATTTGCATAAGAATCACCACAGCCAATTTTAGTGGCAAATGAGTTGTTTCAACAGTTGATTACATGACAAAAAAGTGTCAATCTTTCAAAATCGGTTTCTAAAGCATTTTCTTTCTGAATTCCTGCCAGACTGGTTGAATCCCAACATCAAAGTTAAATTATTTAACAAGTAGCCTAAATTGTGCAGAGTTCCTCTTATAAGTTAGAATGAGTAGAACTTTCATTTTAAGAAAATTAGATTAAGAAAAAGAGTCTTTTTCTTAATATAATTTGCAACATAAACATAAAATTACTCTGTCTGGTATTTAGGAAACATTTGTGTTCCTTTGAGCAAAATGTCAGCAAAGTGATTAATCACAAGAGAGCAAAAGTGTCTAATATAAACACAAACTAAGAATAATGAGGCAAGAACCACATTTCAGTGAGCATTAAGTGTTTTCTCAAGTTTTCTTTCCTTCGATCTCAGCTTTTGGGGGGCATAAACCTATATCTCTGACAACAGTATGGAGTCAAGCATTGCAGCAGCTAAAATATCTTTCTGCCTCACCTTGCTTCCTTTTTGTTCCCTTGTTACAGAGCAGCAGAGTTTGATCTGACACTCTCCATCCGTTTGCCGTAAGGATCCAAAATCTTTACACCATTTCTTTATTCCCCTGTGTGGCCCTTTGTGACATTTGCTCCTGTTTCTTGCTCTACTTTTCATGATCAATGACAGCTGAGGAGGAAATTGTGATAAACTCTACATGCTGCATCTTGCACCATGTGTGCCAATGATTTTAAATGCTGACAGCTGGCCTGTTCTCCCGGATCTCTGTGTGTACGATGTATGGATGATGTGGTTGTGATGAATACAGACCATGCTATGTAGTGCAGGATACAAGATAACATACCCATTTCCATTCATTCAGCTTTTTTTTAGCATTGTTTACAATTTGTGACAAGCTCTATTGAGGGTATTTTGGACAGATGAGACCCATACGAAAGCATTTGCCCTACATGCAAAAGGATTTTAGTGGTTTGAAACTAACTCTGCATATTACTCCGGACACACCTAACTAACTCTCGGCATATGAACGGCGTTCCGCAGTTTCTCACATCCATCTGGAATTGCTCCATTGGAGATGTATTGCAGAAGGAGGGGCCTTATCAATAATCCCTGCATATGATTGGATAAACCACTTGTCTGTTACCTTTACTCACGTGCTACAAGCTCTTGCCAAACCCGGTCGGGAAAAGGGCAAAAAAACATTGTTTCCACTAACAAAAGCCTTCAAAGCCTTTATCTGGTATTCTTTTGAAGTAGTAGATCCGCTCAGCTCCACACAGCTCCACCCATCCATCTGGACTCGATGCCATTGGGAGAGATTTTAATACCACATAAAATGGATGAGCCAATCAGGATCGCCAGGTAGGATTTTCTTAGATGCGACGTATCAAAGAAACGACTGTTTGGATTCAGACAACAACGGCGGCTGGCAGCAAGGAAGCAAACAGTGACATTGATGTTGCTATTTAAACAGTGTTGTCCAATCTACCAAATATGAATTCTTTAGAAAAACCAGAAAACGGCTTTGAAGGCTTTTGTTAGTGGAAACAATGGTTTCGGCCTTCTTTTGACCTGGGTTTGGCAAGAACTTGTAGCATGACAGTAAAGACGATGGACAAGTGGTTTATCCAATCATATGCAAGGATATTTTATAAGGCCCCTCCTTCTGAAATACATCTCCAATGGATCCCAGATGTGTCTGTGGAGCCATCTGGAGCTCGGCGGAACATCCATCTGGCGAATCAAGTTATCAAATTATCCCTCCACATTTCACAAATATACAGGTAGAAAAGCGGAATGAACACTTTTGGAGGACACTGGAAATGTTTTTAGGCGGAATAGCTCAACTCTTGTGGCTTAAGTATTTTTTTCATGAACAAACATAACAATGTTAACAACATAGTTTTATGAATAAACCATTATGTTTCTCAAAACATTATTATTATACAAACATAATTATTTCGTTCTATAATGAGCAATACTGCTTCATGTATGCAAAACTACATCCACGACATCCATTTTTAGGTTATCTAATCATTTGTCAGTGTGACATGGAAAGTTACACCTCGCCCTCGTCAACCACATCTCGCCTATTAAGCTGTCTGATTAATTGCCTTCTCACACCAATAAGCCCGCTTCTGAATCAGAACACAGCTCGAGGGCCACAGGTTGGACAAATGCTGGAGGAGGATAGGTGAGAATGTTAATGAGCAGAGTGCCAGCTAACCTTGGCACCTACCTGCTTCTGATGAGAATTAAAGTGAAATGTAAAATAGAGCAAATAAAGACATTACCCAAGCAGCTATGGTTATATGTGCTTCAAGTGGGCGGGCTGGTATTTAGGTGATTTTAAAATAGTCCCTAGTACAATTAAGACTTAACCAAATGTATAATTCACCCTGAAATAGAGAAATGTGTTTCCTGCCATTTTATCCTCCCACACTAGACCTATAACGTCCTCCTCCTTGTCTGAATGTTTTCACCAGTTGCTCCTTGAATTTCACTTATCCAACATTTCTGTTCATTAAAATGCACAATAACAGCCTTGAGTTTCTAAGCACTAGCTGCTAAATTAACCTCTGCATGTACCTTTGCTCTGCAATAGTGAACTTTTATGTAAAGCAATGTATATTGTAATAAGATTTTCGTGAATAACTGGGTAGCTGGGGGTGGAGCTGCTTTTTATTGACCTTTGAGAAGGTAGTGAGAATGATTGTCTGCCTTGGATCTTGCATAATTAAGCTAAATGACCAGGTATCTAAATGAGACCTGATTAATATTTAATGTGTCTCTGTGTGTCGAAAGGTTAGACGAATGGAAGGGATGGTCCTTCTTTGTTTTTTGTGCAAGTATTTTTACAGTCTATACATGCTAAGAGCTATTTGATCCACTGTCTGTTTTTATCCCCTGCTTGTGTGTCTTGTGCAGCAAATGTTATCTTCATATAAATAAAGCAATCCCTAATTCTAATAAAAATATATATTGTAGACTTAATGTTTTATAATAGATAAGTAATGTTTAAACAATGTATCCCATACAACCTAAAAAAAATCTAAAGATTGTAATGCCTTGCAAAAGTGAAAATACACTTTAAAGCCCTGAACCCCAAAGCATGATGCTACTACGACCATATTCAAACATGGGAATTCTATGTTCAGGGTGATCTGCACTATTACTTCTCTTCCACAACAGTGTTTTGTTTCGTGTTGGTTTCATCTGACCAGAGCCTTGCTTTCAATCATAACCTTGCTTTAGCTAACAGTGTATATAGCAGTGTATATAACAGTGTATTTAACCTAACAGTGTATAGACTGTAAAAGGAAAATTGACTTTAAATACATTTAATCATACAAATAACTTAAACATGTGAATAGGAAGAATATTTTGTTTATCTGTCACCAGTAATCCTGCTTTTACTGTAACCACAAAAACCGGAGTCATTTTACAAGCCTGGAGGTTTGAGGGGGTACATTCGTGACCCCCATATTCATGACCTCTACTCTAATATAGTCAAGTCTTCAAAAATCAACTATATTAGTACTAACAATGACACACACATGCTGAGTATGTTAGCTTATTTGAAGTGACTTTTGAAGGTGCTTGCATATACTGTATTTTATGTTGTGACATGAGCAGAGGGGGATGATGCCTCACATTTGAATTTGTAAAAACAACTTAGAAGATACATAATTTTCTTTCCACCTCAAAAGGATGTCCTTCTTTATGTTGGTCTGTTCAAATTCCAAATATGTTTTTTTTTTACATTGAGCTTTGTGGTTGTAATGTAACAAAATGTAACAATGTTCAAGGAAGGTAAAACTTTTGCGTGACACCGAAATCACAAGCCGAACTCAGCTACCTCTAACTCTCTAAAGCTCATTGTGGATTGTAAAAAAACCCGACTTCCTCATGTTTGATATTTTTTTAAAGAGGACATGAATTTAATATGATTAAAAAATTTTCCATTAGGGTCTCAGTCCTCTGGGTGCTGTAATTAGGTTAATTGGCTCAAAATTACCAACAATTTGTGTCTTGCTGAAGGACTTTTACTGCCAAACATATGCAGATCTCAATACACCTCCGCGCTTTTTTTTCACTCCTTTTCGCACACCTTGGTACAGATGATTCCCTCTAAAGCTTTCATTTCACATTTTCCTCTAAATTGCATCCTTCCTCCTCTAATCTCATCCGCCCTGCCTCCGTATCTGCATATCCCAGGTGTGCTAGCTCTTTTGATAGTTGTGCTCTCTTTTTTTCCTGGTTCCATTCCATATGTCAACATTTTGTTTTAATGGTATTTTGTCAGCTATTAATGTTTCAAGAAGGCATTCATCATTGAACTGACTTTCCCTCCCCCTCACCATCATTTTTTCCCCCTTTTCTTAATCGTTTGATTTGCATTGTGTTAAAATCCGGCTCTGTCTTTCTTCTGTTATTCCCTTCAGTGTGTATCCCTTCTCCGTTTGCTATTATTTTTCCAAGTGACCACAGCTCCAGGAATGTGGAAGCAGTTTCCATTCAGTGGGGAAAATAAAATATTCCACACAATGGATTAAAATCAAATAAACACTCATTTTCTCTTTCCTCATCCTTTCTCCATTCTGCAGAAACAAAGTCATTAGTTGAGTAAAGGAAGAATGGGGCATAAATAAATAATACTTTTTTTTCTTGTTAAAACTGATCCAGCCGCAAACACCACAAGATCATGTTGGTAGGGTCATTTTCACATTGATAGGCACAAAACTGTAATACAAAAATGTACAACATGCTGTAGTTGCTAGTACAAATATCACACTGATTGTATTTCGTTTTTTTTCTTTTTAACATATCCTGTCTGGCAGTGTGGCACTGAGAATTGCTTTCTTAGTGCTAAAAGAGCCCAACAGACTTACTTTCATGAGTGGAGCATTACTGCTTCCGCTACAGTGAAAGTAAGGATGGTGAGGCAAAACAACCAGGGAGAAAAGGCGACAAAAATAAAGCAGAGGAAAAGAGAGTGCAAGATAACATTCTTGGAGTCTGCTTCTACACCTGCAAAGAGAGATATAGAAAGAACAACAAAGCCAACACGAAAAGTATCACAGGTACAAACAAACAACGCCTATGATGATATCACTGATAAATACACAGTATTGTTTAATACAAGATGTATGTAGTGACAGACAAAGCTAATTATAGGGTTTCTTTGTATAGAAGGGTACATGTAAGCACCTGTAGGTGTTTCTGAGAGGGTGCTGGTCTATGTAAAGTTTATCCATAAGAAAAATGCCCAATAGTGGTTGTTGGGAGACAAAGATCCCCCCCCCCCCCCCCAAGTGCCAAAGCAGACGCAGGGGGAGAACAGAGCCCCAGAAATCCGAAAGGGCCCCCAAGAGCACAAGAGCCTAAGTAGGGCCAACACAGGGATAGCTGCCTCCCCTATCCCAGAGAAGAGCAGAGGAGAGCTCCGAGAAACCCCCCAACAGCTCCAGTGCAGAAGCCCCTGGGAGCTGCGGGGATGAGCCCGCAGGCTCCACCAGCAGCAGATCAAGCCATGGGATAGAGATCAAGGCCCAAGGGCACACCACCCTCCAGGAGGGCCCCAACAAAGCCTGGGAGGTTAGGCCCAGTGAAGCAGCTGCCAGGAGTGAGCCAGCACACACCCGAGCCCCCAGCCCAAAGGGGACAGCCCAAAACCCAACCGACAAAGAGACACGCACATAATAACAGTCAAAATCACACAATCCCACCCTAATGCCCATACATACAGATAGTTATGACCACCATACATGAATACTGACGCTGCAGACACAATTATACTAGCCACACACATGCTATACTCCCAGGTACCGATACTCCAGAGGGGCTTCCAGTCCCCAGATCCGGCGGGTGATCCCCATCATCAGGATGGAGGAGAGCAGACTGCCCGAGCCACAAGCTGAGACCAAGGCCAAGCACCACCCCAACCTGTGCAAACCTGATCCCAGCCCCTTCGACCCCCAAACCCAATTATCAGAAGACGAGGCCAGCACAACTCGAACAAGCCAGCCAACCAAAGCCCACCCCACAAACCTTGGTTCCCAGACCAGCCAGTCATGCTAGCAATGTAAAAGGCAAAATGCATCTGAATGAAGGCACTTTAAACCGTGGAAACAGTATGATGGGAAATTGTTGTGGTTTGGTCACTGGTGCACACAGAGCAAAAGAGACCAAGACAAAACTGACATGACATGCCATTGTGCTAATAGGACAAGTAACGTAATGCTATTTAGACTGTCTAATGAAATAAAAAGCTTTCTTCAACCTGCAACTTAAATCTATCTGTAAAGCAGGAGCTTAATACAGATAAGATTATAGATTTTTTGAAAATATGTTAAACGGCCCATTAGCTTAGCACCAAACTCTAGCATCCACAGTTCGACCCAATATGGCGTCCAATTCCTATTGAGTGGACATGCAGATACCAGAGCAACTGGAAACTCTAAGATGCAACGATCAGGACGTCTAATTTGATGGGAGCACACGTACTGTTCCATGGTGGAAGAGCAACCTGATCAGAGAGCCACATTGACAGTATCAAAAACTACCGATTAAAAGGAAAGGTAAAGAAAAAAAGGGAAGGAAGTAGGAGCACAGAGGAAAGAGGAATGGCTCTAAAGCCAAAAGTAGGACAGTGGAAATTTCTGAGAAATAGATCAGCATTCAACCAGACGTAGTGAGCTGTGGAGGCTGGCTATGTGTAAGAGTGTGTGGGTGTGGGTAGGTGGTTGAGTAGGGGGGGTGGTGAATATTTTTCACAAAATGTGCTCCAAACGCTGGTCTGCAGCCACACCCAAAGGCTGTTAATAGACATAAATAGATGCATACCCACACAGAAACAAACGTGACAGCGAGTGAAGCAGCAGGACAGAGATTTGGCGGCACTAAGAGAAGCAGAGAGAAAAAGACAATTGTTAGAGACAGACAGAGGAAAAGAGGCAAGACAGTGACTGACACCGAGTGAAAGGTACCGCTTAAGGCTGAGCTCTGTTAACACATCCACTGGCTCCACTCTCACACTACAAGGGGAGCAGATAACCACTCTGACTGGCTTGATTGGACACAATGTCTCATAGCCCTGTTGCTGTATGTGTATATGTGTGAATGTCGATGTATATTACTCTCCTCTTGCTCAGAGATATTTTGTTATATCTTTCCTCGGCGATACCCCTGGGGTGTGTCCTCGCATAAATGAGGAAGATGCAGCGGCTGCTGTGTGTGTACGGCTATAACAAGGCCACAACTCCTCCGTCAGGTATCTTGTTTTTTTTTCAATACTGTATTAAAAAATTATTAAAAGTTTTTGAATATAGCTTCAACATATATTTCATAAATGTCTTTTAGCTTAGAGGAGCTGTAGTTAGTTTATGAAGCAAATCCCCCATATGGAATCGAGTCAATGGTCACATATACAGCTTGCTGCATGTACATGAGGATGAAGAACTAACTTTTGAAAAACAAATGCATTATCTGGGACTTGACTTTCTGGCTGCCCACAGGAGTGTTCTTGTTCATGGACATCTGGTTTCATGCTGAACCTTCAGTTGGCTCAAAATAACATGTTGTCCCCCCCCCCCCCCAACGACCAGTGACCTTTTTCAACATTACTATTACAATTATATCAACCAGTGTAGCAGCAATTTATTTATTATTAAACTATTAAACTATTATTACTTTAGCTTTTTATTCACACTCATTGTTATTTAAACCGGTGTAATTGATTTTTTCCTGTCATATATGCAATTTAAGAATATTGGTTTAACAAAATTTCAACTACTGCTTAATATGCATCACACTGCAGACCATTAACTTTATGCATCCTATGCCACATCCTCCACACACTGGTCTTGTTAAGGAAGTTATTACAGGGATATTGGGTACCCCTATGAATAAATTAAGAATTAAACCAATTTCTATCAAGGCAAAACAAAAGCAGTTTAAATTTAAAATGATCAATTTAACTCCTTGTCAGGTGTAAAGCGTAGCAGGAAAATACTGTGACTATATAAATAGGATTTTGTGTAAATAGTTCAGGGTGCCAACGGCTGATTAATTTCAATGAACATCTATAAAATACTGAAGGCATCAAAGCAAGAGACACTACTACCTTAATACACACTTGCTGTCGTAAATTCATTAAATTGGATGAAAGTGTTAGGAGCTCTAGTCATTCAGGACACAACTCACAATGTTGTGCCAACAGTCGCAGTTATAAAATTAAAGGACAAGCTTTGAGATACTTCGCATTTTTACATCCACGGGTCCGAATCTACCTTTGGTGGGGGTTAAGGAAAAATGCACCTAAATATACCTCAGAAAGGAACATCAGAGATTTATCTGGCAGTTTGAAGCAAAAAGATCTGTTTTTACTAGGGTTGTCAAAATCTGTCTCTATATAATCAATACTAAAAAATTAATTATTCAAAGATGCTCTTTTGCGTCAAAATTGATATATAACTGACCTATTCACATTGGTCCAAATTGTCGCCTTTCCTTCAACCGCAGTGCTAGAGAAGCAGACACTGACTGCATCTGACCTGCTGCTGGAAGTTAAAACTCGTTCTTCTCAATGGAGGGTTGTTGTTTTTCTGGCTGTACTTCACAAGTTCTGAAGAACTTTCCCTAAAAGGCAGATGGACAAGAAAAAAAAATGCTGAATGGTACCACTTGCTAAGCTAATGTTACAAGCTTTTATAATAGTACTGAAGTTTGAAAGCAACAAAACGGTCAGTATACCTCCTGTATCTGTAATCATGACATAGTAAACCTCCTGGACGACATAAGCTAATGCTGTTAGATATTAGCCTCATAGACAGCAACAGTCCAATGATGGTGTTATGTTGTGTTTTGTATGCACCAGATCCATGTTTGTTTAAAAACGCAATTTATTTTAGTTGAGAATTATTATTTGTGGCTCAATAGTATAATGTTATTGTGTCAACAGCAAATTGACAAGAAGCACACAATAAATTAGCAATTATAATAAAATAAAAATATGTGTATGACATCTATCTATCTATATATATATATATATATATATATATATATATATATATATATTTTTTTTTTTTTTTTTTTTTTTTTTTTTTTTTTTTTTTTTCTTCTTTCCTAATTTGCTTTTTTATCTCAAGGCAACAAAGTTGTGGGTTTTCCTCATGCCCTACTGGTCTTTAAATGCATGTTTTCTCCCGTGGCCAATTGTATTTTGCTTTTATACATCCGAACAAGATATTTACAGACCTGCTGCTTTTGATTGTTGTGTTTGTTCTTGTTATGTTGTACAACCAGCCAATTAAGTTCCCAAAAACCCAAAGAAAGCTTCACGCTAATAGGATTGGTCCAACAGTGATGCAGAACAGACAATATACATGGAAACAGAACCTTGACATGAGCTAAAATCATATTTTCAAAGCTAAATAAAGTCAGATCACTACAGTTTCTGTGTTGCTCTTAGATGTTTTACTGATTGTGTTGATCTCAGCTCAGCTTTTCCCATGTCATAAGCTGGGTTACGAAGTTCAGGTTACCATCTGCAGCTCATTTCAGCAAATTTATTGTCTGTTTGGCAGTGAATGTGGGTGCTGGCCATGCGGTTGATTAGATGGAACAAAGTAATTAATCTTTCTGTTTTCCTGTCTTGTGTGTCATCATATTTGTCAGTCTCCTTGTGCATTCCTGTTGACCTATGAAGAGTGTGTTCAGCACAACCAAGTGTCTTCCTGAAACAGGGAAACAACTGCAATATCTCAGAAAACAATGACAAAAGTACAATAAAATGACAGTGCCAATATAGTTGTACCTTACATTAACACAGATCAAAAATATTATTTCCAACTTTTGTTAACCTGAAAATACAGTGCAGCTATACATGAAATAATGGAAAAATTATGTACACAATTAACTTAATAGGTTGCTTTTGACCAAATATCAGTCTAAATCTTGGGACGTGACAGATGCCATTGTCACGTTATATATCGACTATATACTATAGATACTGATTTAAAATTTAAATATATTTCTTTGGTATACTCAAGTACTATTCAGTTTTAAAGATTTTTCAGTATTAACTTTGCATTTAAAATACATATATCAAGAAGCCACTGACAATATTTCCAAAAATTGTTTCAGCATAGTTATTTGTGATGCTTCATACAGCCTACTTTTTTGAGTTGTTAGTACTTCTCACAAAACGTCAATTAACTGACAACCGATAGTTATCTACACCTGTCGGGTATATCATTGTGACCGGTGTCAGATCTCCTTTTTGCTGCCTTAACAACCCTTACCCATGGAGGGATTAACTCCACTAGAACACTGGAGGTGTGTGCTGGTGCTGAGATGTTGCATGGATCCTACTTGTTTGCTCAGCACTTCTCCCAGATACTAGATTGATTGATGCTATTGAGATCTGGGGACTTTGGAAGCCGAGTCAGCCCCTTGAACTTGTTGTGCTTCCAAAACAACTTCAGAACCATTTTTATCTATGTGTTTAGGGTGCATTATCCTGCTAAAAATGACCACAGCCCCCAGGGAATATCATTTGACTATTCCTATTTGTATTCCTATTTATCTGAACTGCTCCACCCCTATATACCTTTATACTGTGTTCTTTGATCAGCAGACCAGATGCTTTTATCTGTCTCAAAGTCTTTTTATAAATCCAGACAGCAGACAGAGCTTTTGCAATTCTGGCTCCTAAGTTGTGGAATGAACTGCCACTGGTGGTCAGGCAGGCCACATCTCTTGATGTTTTTAAAACTTGAGTGAAAACATACTTTTTTTTCTTGGGTTTTAACTCAGAGTGAGTTTTTTATCTATATTTCAAATGCACTTGTTGTTTTGTTTTCTTTCTTTTTCTTGTTTAGATTATAGTGTGTTTTATGTATATATTTTTTATGTAGTTCTTTTTTTTGTGCAGAACTTTGGTCTGTGTTGTTTTTAAAGTGCTCTAGAAATAAAATGGTATGGCATTTGTGTGATAGGGTGTACATGGTGTGCAACAGTGTGGTTGAGTGGTCAGTATGACCAGAAAAGATTTTGTAGAAACACTTTAATAGGCCTTGCACTTGGTTCTTCTGGGGTTCAAGGTTCACTTTTCCACTCAAAATTCTCTCCTAGATTATCAATCTTAAAACCTTCTCAAAAGTTTAAATACAATGTCATTCACAGGCTTTTAAAGGCTATTCAAAGGCTATCCTCATATAATTGGACGGCGTCATGTATTTCATACACTGCAGTGGGCTTCTTTCATTTAGCGCTATAACTCTAGATGGGTTTTATCCTTTCAAATCATTATCATTGGGAGGAGGAAACATTGGTTCCTTCATAATATGGATTCGGCTCCCTGATTAAATGAGCTTTCATCATCTCTCTCGCACACACATCCACACACACATCCACACACACATCCAGACACACATCCACACACCCCTCCCTCCTGCGCCTGTCTACAGTCAGATCATCTTCCCAATGAAGTCATCCGGTAATGATGCGAATCACATTAGATGAATGGATAGGCTTCCTAATCACATAAAGCCTGTTAATTGGATGCATATTGTCATGGCTAACTAGTATAGCATCATAAAGTGTCTGAGCTGAAGTGGGTGGCCCTGCTTTGAGGTTGCATGAGCAAACCTAACATAAGAGCAAATAGGCATGGCAAATAAGACGGGGAGGAACCCCACAGGCGGGTTGTTGTGCTCTGCCTCTGTCTGTGTCACTTCGCTTCCTACTCTTCACTCTCACACATTAGCTCCCAATAATCATTTTTAATCCCAGGCTAGAAAGCACTTCCTTCCTGCCACTTCTTCCTCTTTGCCCACCTGGGGGAATTTTCATCAGCGCTTTATGCTTAATTACCTCAAAGATGCTGTCACTCTTACCTAATTATAACTCAATTCCGTGCATCCAGTCTCGGAAGGGCGGGCTCTGAATTGAACCATTAAAAATCATGTGTATATCCATGACCTCTGGAGCTCCCATCGTGCAATACAAACAGATGTCAGAAATTAGCATTTGCTCTGACCCCGAATGCCTCATTTAGTCACTAATAATAAGGAGAAATATGCCTAGATTAAGGGCATACCCTAGTTTTTTTTTTTTCCTTCCTGCAATATGTAGAACAGCTTTTATGTAAAGGGATGCAAAGGTCATGTCACAAACATGTAAAGGGATTTATTCGTTTGGACATTTACACACTACACACACCCACACACTAAACACACCCACACACACTTTTCATCATGCTACTCCTGCAGTTTGAAATCCTTTTAGTGAGATGCCAGAAAAAGGGCCAGAGTGACTGGAATTTGTTTCTGGTTTACAAGAGCCTAGCGTATGGCAACTAAACACTTCCAGTAAGGTGGCTGGAAGAAAACCTGTTTGTTTTTTTTCAATACTTAATGGGTCAACAATTCTGACTGTTTGGAGGTATTATCTATCAAATAACATTACTTGATGGATAATTTGGCTAGAATAGATATCTTCAGTGTTTGGCCTGCCGATCACTTCAAATCTCCGGCATCTACAGCTTCATAAATGAATGATGAGGCTCTTGGCTGTTGAAGCGCAATGATTGGGCTACCAGTAAAAAGTTTGAACTTACCTTTGTCATTCAATGGGTTTTCCTTATTTTTATGACTTTCTACATTGTAGATACATAATGAAGACATCAACTCTAAGACTCAAAAGTATACAGAATTATGTATCAAAAACAAAATTGTAAATTACCTCATAACATCTTGTATATTTTTGCTTTTTTCAAAATAGCCCTCCTTTGTTTTGATCACTGATTTGGCCACTGTTGGCCTTCTCTCGGTGAACTTCATGAGGTTAGTAGCCTGAAATGGTATTCCAGCTGTCTTGAAGGGTTTCCCCAAAGTAATAATAAAAATGAAGTCAAACCATTGAATGAGAAGGTGAAACTTTTGACTGGTGGAGTTTTCTGTACAAAATGAAACATATCTTATGACACATATGTGGGTGAGTGTCTGCACCTGTTTAGCTTTAACCTGTTCCTGCATCCCTTTATCGGTATGGAGTCTGCCTGCTAATGCTCTGACCTGCAGCATCTGCAGCTCTCAGAGCTCGCTCTAATGCATTACACCATGTACTCGTGGAATTACACTGTACTGTGAATCAACATTAAATCCATCTATATCTGCTACCGTGCACCTGTGATGCAAGCAAAATGTTCACATATATACCAAGTATCATAAAAGTTCGACAGCCGGGTCGAAACTGATCCATCCATCTTAACATAAAAGCATCAACAGAAATTGCTGCACTTGGAAGTACTACTTTGTTTTAATCGAGTGTTTTCATGGAGTGTCAAATGCTGTCAAAAAGCACTGAACAAAATCTACAGTCTTGGTGCCATCTGTGTGCGCTTAGAGGCACGAGGGAAATACATTTCAATAAATCAAAAGGATGTCTGACATGAGATTCTAATTATGTTGCCCTTAATGCGCAGTGCATGACCTCATGAACCTTATTTCACCTTGCAATTCCCACGCTCACCAAGAATGAAATCAAATGTGCAGAGACATTTAAGGGGTCTGATGTTCCATTTGGTAGGAGATTTTAAAAGAAGGTACACTGATCTAATTCACACCATAACGCTATCACAAACTGTACCTTGCCAGTGTCTTTAATTTACTGCAGGTAATATCTCCTGTAGTGTGTGTACTGTTATGTTTTTGTTATTGACCAGTAAGTGCTCTTTAAAGCTATATTTGGTTGTTGTTTAGGATTACTGTTTTGGTACACCATCTTTATCGTTCTCCATGTCCTTTTCTCTCTCCAAACTCAGAGGGTTCTGCTGCAGTGTCTCCTATTGGGGTTTTTTTTTTTTTTTTGCATATTGTCATCTGACCTATCACATCCATCCCTCTCAACCTGTAATCAAGGCAATATCTTCCACTGTATTACCTATCAATTATCGTTTTTTTTTTTATTATTATTTAAGAATCCCCATTAATCCCTTCCAGAGTCAGGACTATTCTTCCTGGGGTCAATTCTCATTATAAAAACATCAGTGAGTACAAAAACAAACAGTTTATCACATCCATTAGCAGAGGTACATCACATTTAACAAGTAGGAGTAGCATGCAAGAAAACATTATATACAACATTTAACAATTTATAGAATATAAATATCCAGTATTCAAAACCCTAAGTATTGAAACTTAAATTATAATTTCTTATAGCTACATGGCTAGATATAAAAACAGATATAGATAAAACAATATATAATATGTAAAACAATGGCTGAAAAGATGGAAAGGAGCTATTTTACCAAGTCCTCCTACTTGGTAAAATTGCTTATTTTCCCACAACTGATCAAAAGCCATTTACCTTTTTACAACCATCTGTAGCACCTTAGTTTTTTTCTGCACGTCTCCCTCCCTTGAATGAGATTTTGTCATATGAGAATTGTGTTCCCATAATGCATTGCTTTGCATTTAAATAACATGGCTTACAAAAGTTGATCTGAAGCTTTTACATTGTAAGTTTACAGCAGTGAATAAGTTTGGAAGCCAACTTTCTCCAAGCACTTTAGCGGGGACTTCAAAATTGATGTCATTCTGTGTTTCGAGCACTTGCACTCCAGTTTAATGTTATGTTTCTTTTTGAAAGCATTGCTACATGTTGTCAGATTACAGTGATCTGGGCTCAGGAGTTGTTGCACAGTTGGGAAAAATTCACATCTGCATCTCAGCAATTAAATAAAGTCAAGGCATTTGCTCGTCCCAGAGACTGTGAGTGGGACAACATTCGATACAAACAACAGCATGTAATACACAAAACCTAGCCTGTGTTTCCACAGTGCAAGTAATCAGAAATACGTGTGCATGTTTTAACAATTTCAAAAGAGAGGGGAGAAACCATGCAGAGACCCACATTCTGAAACAGATATCATTTAGTTTATTTACACACTCTGTTGGTGGGTACTAATCTGTTAGAAACAGCATGATTCTCAGAAGGAGACACAAATAAACAAAAAAACTCTGATTAGCACATCATGATTAATCATTTTGAAACCTATTCATAAAACCAGCAGTGAAAGCTGCAACTTTGCATGTGTGAAATTTTGTCTGTTTTTTGTTTTATTGAATGTTGAGCTATCTGGAAAGTTACACAGGCCAATTTTTGTGTATGTATTTTTGTGAATTGATATACTCATCCGTTCTTTTTGTATTTTCAGTGATTGAAAAAAAATTTTAAATTGTAAATTAAAATAACTTATTTACACTACTTTGCCCCACTCCATAAAGGTAAATCCCATCTACATACCTTTGTGTATGTAGAAGGAATTTGTATACTTGTTAGCATCAGTAAGTCATTGCTTTAAAGTCATATATAGATAGATAGATAGATAGATAGATAGATAGATAGATAGATAGATAGATAGATAGATAGATAGATAGATAGATAGATAGATAGATAGATAGATAGATAGATAGATAGATAGATAGATAGATAGATAGATAGATAGATAGATAGATAGATAGATTGATTAGGTATAACCACAGAAAAGGGGCGGAATTTGGATGACCAACCCCCCTCCCCCCTTAAAAAAGTGCAGAGCTGCAACACCAGGTACAAAAGCAGATGTGTTTGGAAAGCAAGCAACACCAGCAGGTTTATGGCAGAAAAATTGTTTAAATTCTCAGAGGAGTGAAGACTGTCGTGAACATATTGTTTTCCTTTTTTTACAAGTTATGACAGAATAGATGCTCTACTACTCTGACTATTCAAAAAAAAGAAAGAACTGTTTGTATATTAAATGCAACAAAATGTAGTTTTAAAAATGCATTTTAAGATCATCCAAGATTTTGTTGTTTATGTTTTGCTGTCATTATTTTCACTGCTATACAATCAATATTAAATTGAGTCTAATCTATTGATAGAAAAGTCAACAAGCAATTAAAGTGCACACAACTCAAACTGGCATAAGATAAACTTATATCACACAGATAAAAAAAACAACTTTAATTAGATTGCAATGTCCAAATCAAAGTAGAGTAACAAAACTATAACCAGTGATGAGGAAGGACTTTGCAAAAATAACAGACCATGATGGAACAATAGTTTGTCAGCAGATCTTGCACTTTGTTTGAGCTGATATTTAGTGGACATATTTCAATTTACAAACTAAAACTGTTTTTATTTCCCTCTCGTCACCTGGTCGCCATTATACAGGAAGCTATATATATATATATATATATATATATATATATATATATATATATATATATATATATATATATATATATATATATATATATATATATATATATATATATATATATATATAGGAAGTGAGGGAGCACTTCCTCCTTTTTCTTCCTGGAACACTGGTAACCAAGGTGCGCTCATAAACAAAATAAAATGCACTAAATGACGGTTCTAAACAGTAACGTATACTTAACAAAACTTGTTTGTTGATTCATACTAAGATGTCATAGTAAAAAAAATAATTAAACACAAAACTTAACAAATCTGGGATAGTAATCATTGGCAGACTAAATAATAACGATGAGAAATGGCTAAATCAAGCAAACAACAAGTTTAACTGAAAATAATAATAGACCAAACTCTCCGGGCTGAGTGGTGTTCTCACCCACTTTGTCACACGCACCATTGCAGCAGACTGCTCAGTCCTTACACCTCCTGTGGGCAAAATGGAAGCCATACTTTTTCATTAGGCTGAAAAAGCATTAAAATGACAAAGCAGGTAATATGCTGTCACAGTTACTGGTAATTCTATAAAAAACTAGATAGCAGGTCAAGTCATTTCTTTGATCTACAAAGTGCAGGCATGATAGAGAAAAGTAACCCCTTTCTGGCTGCAACAGTCTCCATTAAAATGTTTTACTATTAGAATATTTAGTATTTTAACCTTACTCTTTGTTTTGAACAAAAATATCTAACATTTGCATTAAAGTCTGTGCAATTAAAAAGTCATAAAACAAGCAGATATTCAACTTTTGGAAAGCCACCAAAAGTGGGGTTTAATAAATTAGATAATCATCTTCAAGAAAACAGTAATCAGTTTGTTCCATTCAAACGGGGTTGGTGTTATTAGGTTTATCTGCTTAGAGGAGAAAAAGATTACGATTTGAATAAGAGCCCAACTTTATTATCCCGTCTCATTTGTGTGTTGACACAAGTGAATACGTCAAAAGAAACATTGTGTTTATTATAGAGGAGTAGATGTAGCAATCCAGCATGGGACAGATAAGTGTATTGCTAAAGAGTTTACACTGACGAAACACATTATCTACCAACATATGGTGGGCCATTTCAGACCTCTTATTGTTGCTTGAAAATTATATCGGGAGCTTCTCAGTGGCTCCAGAGAATAGGCCTCATTTTTGCTGTGGTGATACCACTGATATGAGCGTTGCTCGCATCCATATTGCATGCAGCACTATCTCTCATTTTTATGTCACTTGCTGGGAACAACCTAATGCAAGCTGTTCAAAACAAAATAAAAATTCTAGTCCTATTGAAATAAATAAATAAAAAAGTCTGCTTCAGAGATACTTGCTTTGTCTATGGCCCTGCAGAGCCACATTAGGGTATTCCTAACCAGCTGTGCACTGGTCTCTGTAGGTATTAAATATTGATAATTCTGATTAGCTTACGAATGCAACGCATTTATCACAACAAGGGTTGCTTGGAGATAGTGGAACAGCGAGACTGGAATATGGGTGAAAAAAAAGTGTGAACTCTTTTTATTGTTTCCACTACTTTCCAAAACACATGCTCTAGATAGCAGTAATGCAGTAACATTCAAAATTATAACACACTGCGTAATGGTAACTGTTTTAGTCAAAACCATTTATTTTTTGCTCTTAGAAAGCCCTTCCTGTTGAAGGATCTAACACTATTACCAGAAAAGCAGTCCTTGCCTTTGGACTGCCATGTCAATTTGCCAACAAGCACACCATCACAACACTGTAAACATGTGAAGTGGTACATTTGAGTGATGTTCCGTTCTTCTTTTTTTTTCTATAATAGTACTTGGAAAGGTAATACAGTATTTCTCATAAGAACACAAAAACACATGGATTATTACCTGGTAAAGCATGTCAAGGCAAAATAAATATCTGTTGATACTGTAGAATGGATTTTATCCTAAAATAAGGCAGAAATTAAAATATAGTTTTTGTTTGAATCAAAAAGACTCCACTATTTATATACATATATATAACTGTAACACAAATACCATTAAACGTTGCAGATCAGAGCAAACTAAAACCCAAGTTGAGCTCTAGTAAAAAGGTATTCAGTGTCTCTGAAGGAGGAGGGGAAAAATTTATAAAAACTTCATGAACCCTGATTAGATTGCTGTTTGAGCTTCTGTGTTTGCTGTCGACCCAGTTTAGCTCAGCCCAACAGTTCATCCTGGCACTGCTGGTACTGCAGTGTGCCTCACTGTCATCCAGCAAATAACTACTACCCATCTCTTCAGACGCATCTTAATTTTTAAAGATATACACTGCCAAGCAGTTTTTACGGGCTTCGTATAGATCTAGCTTTTTGCATGAATAACAGCACTTACAACTCCTTGCAAAAGTATTCATAGAATTCAAACGTTTTTCAGTAATTGTCAAACCCCAAACGTTAGTGAATTTATTGGGATTTTATGTGACAGACTAAAGCAAGGTAGAGTATAATTGTGAAGTGGAAGGAAGATGATGCACCTCTAAATCAGACTAATTGTTTACAGCTTTAGATTAGTTAGCATTACAATGCTGTTTCTGTCTATTAAAAAAAAAGAATTTTTTTGCACAACTGTTTTATGTCTTTTTTTCATGCAGTAAGAATCTGGAAAGTCTGGCATGTGTTTATATTTAACACCCTATACTCTAATAACTCAGAATAAGATTTTCCACAAATATCTATATTCAGAAGTTACCTAGTCCACCCCTGTTTGGTTTATTCTCAGCATGCTGTATATACTGCTGTTCTGTGAAGATTAGAAAGGATGAAGTAAGGAATGCATTAAAAAAGATAGAGTGGAAAAGCAGTTGATTCTGATGAAATATCTGTGGAGGTATGGAAGTGACTAGGAGAGACGGCAGCAGAGTTTTTGACTGGACTGTTCAATGAGATCTTAGAGAGCGAGAAGATGCCTGAGGAATAGAGAAGCATGCTTACACCAGTTTTAAAGAAAAAGGTAGATGTGCAGAGCTGTGGCAACTGAAGAGGAATAAACTTCATGAGTCACACAATGAAGTTAGTGAAACAAGTAGTGAAAGTTAGGGCGAGGTCAGAAGTAGGCATCTGTGAGCATCCGTATGGTTTCATGCCAAAAAAAAGTATGCAGCATTTGCTTTGAGGATATTGATGGAGAAGTACAGAGAAGGTTAGAAGGAGCTGTGGTATTGAATGAGGAAGTCTGCAGTAGAAAAGAAGTATGTGATGCAGATGAGAGGTGCAGGACAATGGTGAGATACTGTATGTGTGACACAGAAGCTCAATGTGGAAGAGAGACTGCATGAAGAATTGGTTCTAAACCCTATATTATTTACTGTGGTGATGGAGAGGTTGACAGATGATTTTAGACAGGAAACTCCATGGACTATGATGTTTGGAGATGACATTGTAATTTGTGATGAGAGCAAGGGACATGTGGAGGAACATCTAGAGGGATGGAGGTTTGCCCTGGAAAGGAGAGGAATGAACAGTAGACAGAGCAACAAAGAATGAGAGGTACCCAAGTGGAGCCGTGAGGTTACATGGAGCAGAGATTTAAAAGGTGGAGGATTTTAAGTACTTGGGGTCAAACGTCCAGAGCAATGAGGAGTGTTTAAAAGAGGTGAAGAAACATGTCCAAGCAGATTGGGATAAGTATCAGGTGTGTTGTATGATAAAATAGTATCAGAATTTCATTATCTAAAGACCACATAGGCAAAATAACAACTTATACCTTTTGCTGTACCCCTTGAAATACATTTCAAGCACTTTTGCTGAATTTCTGTATCATTATCACACTCAAATAAGCTAATACCATTTAGTGATGCAAGTACTAAATGTCAGTGTAACATCTATATGATCTGCCCGATCAGCAAACTAGTTTGCTTTTACTCCTATAGTACATCCTGACGCCCTGTATTCCTTAGGTAAGCGCTATGCATGAATGCAACTACCCACATATTTTGAAATAACAGGTCAACTTTCTCCCAAGGGCATTTTTTAAGTTGAAACATGCTCAATGTAGGAGCTTCTGGTGTGAAACATATAGCAACACATGTACCCTGACTGACCTGCAAATTCTCCCAAAACATAAAAGCCTGTGATGTACTGTGTGTGTTCTGAAAATTGTCTGTTAAAACCACCTTTCTCTAACCTACATGCATTAGTGAGTCATCGTCAGCCATGACCCTTTTCCTGGTTCACCAGTTTTGCTGCCATAGATTTCTTCAAAGAAATCCAGGACTGTGGAAGACTAGACATACATCTGACAAGAGCTTGGATGATGTTGATGCCGTGACCTAGTTGTGTAGAAATCACTGTTGGGTCTTTGTCTGAGTCACTCAAATTATCACACTTGCCTATTTATCGACTTTCAACACTCCAAACTTGAAGGACAGAGTCCTACTTTATACTGGATACATTCCATCCACTGCCAGGTATTATTGTAGTGAGACAATCTGCTTCATACAAAAATAGTCAGTTGTTATTATGCCAGTGCTCCTTGTTCTGTGAAAAAAAATTACATTACAATTGACTGTTACTACATTTAGATTCACCATATTTTCAATTAACATTCATGGCTGCAAAGGGTAGGGAGACAGTAATTATTTATCTTTTGAGGGTTTTTAAATTTAAGTTCTTAACTGAAAAATGAAGACCTGCAGCAAAAGTATATGGACAGGTGCTCGAACAGTCGTGTGGAAGACTAAGGCCTCAAAACATTGGTTGCACGTTCTACCCCTGTGCCACTGACCTCTACAGCAGGGGTCATCAACCCTGGTCCTCAGGACCCGCTGTCCGGCATGTTTTAGATGTTTCTCTGATCCACCACACTAGAATCAAATTATTGCATGACCTCCTCAGGAACCATCAAGGCCTGCAAAGGCCTGTTAATCACCCCTTTATTTACGTCAGGTGTGTGGTGGTAGAGAAACATCTAAAATATGCTGAGCAACAGGTCCTGAGGACCAGGGTTGAAGACCCTTGCTCTACAAAACCTGTATTTAAATGATGTACTATAAACACGGATCCAAAACCAAAAGAGAAAGTATGAGGGGGGGGGGGGAGTCTTTAGGATTTACTTATTTCAGTTTAAATTAACAAAGTAATCCACATTGGGTTGTCTTACATTTTAAATCACTACATTTAGGATTCTGTATAAAAACACCCCCATAAGTCCTTAAAATGGATCCGCAATCAGTTGCAACAA
This sequence comes from Fundulus heteroclitus, assembly GCF_011125445.2. Lineage (NCBI taxonomy): Eukaryota > Metazoa > Chordata > Actinopteri > Cyprinodontiformes > Fundulidae > Fundulus > Fundulus heteroclitus. The sequence goes on along the minus strand of NW_023396545.1, from coordinate 362,530 downwards.
TATGCTTTATTTGAGAAATATACAACAATAGTAAAAATGCTGTAAGATGTCTAGTTTTTATAACTTCAAATAAAATATTGTCACACCGATGTCACCATGTTGTTTATGCTGCAATGCATTCTGGTTAAATTATGTATGATAGGTCCTTCAGCACTAGCTCAGTCCCGGAAAAACAGCAAGGAGTAAAATTAAACGTTTCCAGTTTGAACCAGAGCATGTTGAAATTAATGACAATTTTGTAATGTGGTAGTAATAATAATAATAATAATCATAAATAATGAAACTATGAATGACACGTACCGCTCATAGGACTGTGTGATCCACCAAGTAGGTTGTGTCCAGTATCAGGTCCAATAACACTTGCTTTGGTTCAGATTGGTCCAGTCTTCGGTCCATTAACACCTGTTCAGGGTCTGGTCTTCGGTCCGGTGTCGGATCTGTGATTTCACATTCTGTACTGACGACAGTGGCAGTACCATAATTTTTCAAAAGGGCTTCCAGTGTTGCCTGTCTCTGATGTTTCTACCAGCGTCTTTCGCTTGCAAGGCGGCGGGATTTAGCCGCTTTATGGATAAAAACAGTTGGTCTTAACTTGTGAGTATGACACCCACCTGTTAGCTCCTTTACAATTTTTGTCGTACAAATGAATCAAAGTCTTCTGAAGAGAAGTGTTGAGAGCACAAATGTGAGTCCCTCAGAAGTTGTCTTCTTCCAACAGCTGCTTTCTTTCACGTGGGAAACAATGGAGACTCACCTCACTTTTACTGTTGTTTTTTGTTTTTAAATTAGTCAACAGCGACACAGCATTGTCTAAATTTATACCAGTAGGACCTAACTGCGTCATTAACCCAGCATGCATTGCGCAGGTGAACAAGTGGCCACCTCCATGAGTGAAAAATATAACAAAGGATATTCAAATTTTGAAGTAATTATGAGTATATCACAAACAGCAAATTAATAGGAAAATTACAAGATATTTAGGCCAACATGTTCAACTAATTGTGGATCTAGTCCTGTAATATTTGCCGTAAATGAAAGTACGGGGCCGTTTATGGAGCCCCATAAATTCTTAGACCAGCTCTTGTCATATGGGAAAAACATGCTGCATCTGTCATGAAGTAACAATATCAGAGATGTTCAGGTTGCGCACACAAAAACATTAATTCACTCATCCCTTCAGTTTAGATTTGGTTAAACTCTCACCACTGCAACTGGCATTAAATCATGTTTTTCTTCTGGGGTTTTTTCAGACACATTCTAGCAGACATGAGCACAAGAAGAGACACCCGCTCTGGCCTAGCACAAAGAAAGCGACCTGCTGTGAACACACATAATTTATTAACAGAAATCTAATCAGCATCTTCAAATGAGTTCCAATGGAACTCATTAAGGGGGCTAATTAAGATAGGCTCAGACAATAAGAGTCTGATAGGATGGATGGATGGATGGATGGATGGATGGATGGATGGATGGATGGATGGATGGATGGATGGATGGATGGATGGATGGATGGATGGATGGATGGATGGATGGATGGATGGATGGGACTATTAAAGTGATCATAGACTAGATTTGGATCTAATTATATTATAATTGCGTGTTGCTGTCTTTTATAATAACAATATATAGCCTAGAATCAGTTGCTTTCTTTCCTCCAAACTTTATCAGCTCTCTTTTTTAACTAAATGAATGTATTCAAATAATTGGCAGATCTAACTCTTAGCTTCTAAAGCATGGATGTAAGAGCATTTCTCATTTTCACCTCGCAAGAGATTGCCCAATTTGCTTTTTGGAATTGTGATACAACTTTGTGTCACGGTGTCAGACGGCTGGTAAAGAAGTAGCAGTCTATGAAGCCCCCCTGGTGGTGTTATTTTCCAAGCAATCCCAGGATAAAATGATTTTTGTTTTAAATGACCATTCATTGCACTGTAAGCAATAAAGTTATTTTCTTGCAACCATTTGCACCTGCAGGCAACAGAAGCTTATAATGCTCACACCGACCCAGGAGGGAGTCCACCCCATCTAGCAGTAACCCCCCCCCCCCCCCCTTCTCCTCCTACTCCACTTCTACCAACAGCACTGTAAATTGAGGGACGCTGTAATCAGAGGTGTGACTCGGTCAGTAAGTGACGGCATCGATCGCCTGGGATTGAAGAGTCAGTCTTAATACCGGCTTGGTTCAGGAGTTGGAGTAATGTTGAGGTGCGGGACGCCTCAGAGGCAAGAGGGGGGTTTTTATAACGAGGATGGATGAACAAGACATATGGAGGGAAAACTGGTCTCCGCTCTCATTTGGTAACAACCCGCTTAAATCAAACGACGCCACGGTTTACAGACTTGTGATTCAACTGTTCAATCCAAAAGCCAGGGCTAGTATTAAGGTTTGAAAGTGCTGTGCCTTTACAATGAAACTGCGCTCAAAGGTTTCCAGAGTGCTTTGCCCTTGAGGGAGCAAAGAGTGGTTTTCCAATTCTGAGCTTATAAATACAAAACAAATCAAAAGCGGCACGCTCTTTAAGAAGCGAAGGGGAAATGGAGTGTGAAGCCACTTAGAAACTAATTTCGATTTATGCATAAATATAAAGACAAATGACGGAAGAACTGAGTGCCAAACAGACAACGGTTACATAACACATTTATACATAAAGATAATGACAGCAGATGAGACACTTGCACCTACTTGTTCTGAAGGCATGCTTTTATGTGCAGGCATTTTATTAGCTTAATGAAACCACTTTCTATTTATGAAGCACAGAGAACTTTAGCAAAATATATGATCTTATTAAAATAAGTGTCCGTCAGGGCATTGAACGAAATGCAATTCCTGGAAATCCTTCTGCAAAGTCATACTGAATTGCGGTTCATCGTTGATAACATAGGATAGATTTAGAACAATCTTTGAGCAGAAAGCGATTAACTCAAGTGCTTTTGTAATACCTGCTGTGTTGTGTGTTGGGTATTGTATTTCACTTGCTTTAAACATTCTATCTTGTAAAATTCCTCTTAGTAAGATGAATTTATAATTTTTTTTTCTCTTTAAATGCACATGCTTATCTGAGCCTGCGTACCATGTACAGATTCATGTTAGTAAATTAGACACCACATACCATGCAAAATCCAGATTTTTAGCCCTTAAATACAGTTTGTTGTGTACTTGTGTACTCTAGGAGTGCAGAAAATCTGAATGTAGTCTCTCCAGGTGCTGCATAGATAACTTTATATTCTATTTGGGTCATATTTTTCAAGCCATTCTGTTTCTTTTTTCTCTATTCTCTAATATGTTTTTTGAACAATTACGTCCTAATGGTTGCTGCTAAACTGCCAAACAACATCACAGGCTTCCAGCTTACCAGTTTCGCAAAGCTTCCCATTTTTTATATTTTACGCTATGATTTTGTAGTCCAAGTTGAAGGATGCCAAAGCTATAAGTGGATACGTGAAAGTGTCCTGTTGTTGTCTGTATTAACCCACACAATGTATTACACCGTCACCCAGCATGCTGTAAAAATGACCAAATGGTGTGCAGTGGAAACCTCTGCTACTTGGAGGGGGAAGGGGTGTGAAGCACCTCCTTTAGATTTAAAGAGACCACACCAAAATGATTTTTCGTCAGACACACCTCAGAACAGGGGCAAAGGAGGGGCTATGGGGTAACAATGACAAGGAATTCAGACCAAAGCCTTGTAGTTCCACTTTATATAGATTTGAAGGTGAAAAGGAAGGCATTAAAAAGCATTATGTCTCCTTTAAGATATGATTGAAAATCTAATTGATATTTGGAAATTTAATTCAAGTACTGTTTTATACAGAAATGCTACGTCAGATTTGGATTTTTGTGGCAGTTGGCACCTGCTCTCACGACCAAAATCACCAATGCCTGACCAAAATCACCAATGCCTGGTTTCATCAAAATTAACAGAACAAAAAATGTCTGAAATATATCACACAATGTGTATTAAATCTATGTAAAATAAGAGGTTCACTTTTTAAATTCAATTCTTAAGATCATTAGCATATCAATGATATTCAGTTTATTCATGGTACACCTAGTCACAAAAGGTTTTAGTAACAAAGACTTTGACAAATGCATTTTTATTTGGTTATTGTCTTAGACTTTATACTGCTCTTGCCATAGGGTAATTATCTTTTGAAGCACTACTGTCCTTTATTTACATCAATCAGACAGGAAATCGGCAGAGAGAGAAAGCGGCAATAAATTCAGGATGGCTGCGCTGAGGACTATAGCCTCTGTATATGGGGAGCTCACACTATTGCAACACTATTTGACGCCCCGCACTGTGTTGCTTAAAACAAATATTTAAATCTCAATTCTTCTAGACAAAGAAAAATTTCCTGTCAGAAATAAGCAGATTTGACAATAAGTTTCATACTTTAAAATCTCAAAACTTTTAAAAGGATTGTGTGAGTAAACAAATCTCCTCAATAGTGGCGAAGAATTAATGGCTTAAAAAACCAGCATGACTTCCTTAAGAGAAGAAATCTCCAGCTTCAGATCTGAGACAAAAATCCGACCTGAAAATAGCTACCTGTCGTGCACAGCAGGCTTGCTTTAATATAAGTTGGCTAATTTGTTTGTTTCTTCGAGCATGGTGGGAAAGGGTTCAGGCGCTGCCGCTAAGCCTTTCATGAGCAAGTACCTAAATTAGAAGAGATCCATTTTATTTATAGAGCTTCGTTTAGTGTAAGTGTTAGATGTGCTTGGTTTGATTGGGCCTAATTAGAATTCAGATATTTGTTCTCAAGGAGTGTGGTTAGAGGGCTTGGAAGGCAGAATGCTGCTTCCTCAGGTTTTACAGTAAACTTCTAACCTAGCGAGACAGCTGGAAGGTATTTGTGTTGCTGTGCTGTGCACTGCTGTGTTGGTGGGTTATTTATTTTTTATCCCCCCCAGTGTTGTTGCGAGGCATTCTGTTTTAGTTAGCAATTGTCACTTTTTGAGATTACATCAAAACGTGGTAAAGTTCATTTCCAGAATGTATGTAAAACTTGTTTACTCTGATATCGCAAACTGTCAGAAGATTAATCAAAGTTGTTTGAAGTAAACTTTTGCCTGCTTGAGACTTCCCTGCACTCTCACTACATTTTACACATCAGCTGCACATTCAATTGACAATCCCACATCTATACCCATAATTGCAAACACCCCATGAGTCTCTCTCACAGAATCACAATGTGGGTACATGTTAGAAGATCATGCCATGCAGTCTTACTGATGAAAGGGAGAGCAACAGCTTGTAGCCTGGTCCATAGCTGAGTTACTTGGAGTCACCATTAATGTGGTGTGGGCAGGATAGGGTTTAATCCTATATATGGGGCCAGCCCAGCTTGAAATGTTCATTGCCCTATCAGTGTGATAGATAAGCTCTCAAAAAGATATTAAAACAATGCAGCCTTACTACAAATCTTTTGTTCCTGCTCTAAACTGTCAGGGACTCTTGAAACTCTGCCATGCTCATTCGGAAGGATACCGCTTGATCATTATGATCCTGAAGATCCTGCCAAGACCCTGCATAAGCCAAACATGCTTTAGACAAATTTTCACATGTTAGCAGGGCTTTTTATTCAGTGTGAATAAGTGATAACTAATTGTTACTAAAAGGGTATGTTTGAGTTAAGGCAGGCAAGTAATTATTTTTCCCCTGAATAAACTATAGTAAATTACCACCATTGCTATCATGTCATCTCATACATTATATTTAGTTTGTCACTTTTGAATAAGCTCTTGCCCCCTATGAACATTTTGAGGTTGAAAAGCCTTAAAGTTGTAGTGAACAATTTTTCTGGAAAGGTAGGAAAGAAACGGCCATGTTACTTTTTGAATCATTGCGCATGCACAATACCGTCGTTCCTGCTCTTGCGCCATCGCATGAAATAATCCCAAATCCGCTCTGGTCTTATTTCCTTCCTCTGAAGCCTTCCTTTTCTTCTTATAAACTTGTAAGACAGTTCGCTTCTTGTGACTCTCAGCCCTTTTCAAAGTGTACCGTGAGAGCAGCGGAGCTAATATGAACGACTGAAACCGAAGCTCACTGGATACCGTCATGATTGGCATGTGGGACAACCAATAGATGAAGTGATTCCCCCGGAACTCAAAGCCGAAAAAAAGATTGTCCACTATACCTCATGTGTTAGATGTTGTCTAAATTATTACGTTTAAATAGCTCATAACATCAAGTTTTGCAGGAATGAGCAATAAATATGAATTGAATGTCAAGTCTGCATATAGACTTAATTAAAACACATTGATTGTTGAGTGTAGTTTAGATGTTATTTAGGCTAAATAATGAAACCCTTTATTTATGGTAAAATGGTAATGGACTGAATTTTTAAAGCACTCGTCTAGTCACTCTCACCAGTCAAAGCACTTTTCACTATAGCCACATTCACCCAATCGCAATCACAAACCCGCACACAACAATTTGAGGTTAAATGCTTTGCCCAGGGGCACTTCCATATATGCCAGGGGGAAGCTGAAATTAAACCAACAGCTTTCAGATTGCCAGACAACTACTCTCCCTACTGAGCCACAGTCGCCCATATTTATCCCAACAAAAAGTCTGTAAAACATGCAAAACTCCTATAAAGAGGCGTCTGAACCTCTTTGAGCTATTTTTGTATGAAATCTGTGAAGGAAGAGAAAGGTAGTAAATATGAATACATATTGACGTGGGAGACATTTTCTTTTTTTCTTTTTTTTATAAAAGACCTTGAGATTCCTTTGTGGTGAAGTGGTGCAATATAAGTAAACTGAATTCAATATTGGCATACAATTAAGCCCAAAACTATTCATTCCCCTGGCAAATGAGTTTGAAGGGATATTTTTATTTCACCAAATTATATATACATATATGACTATATATATATGACTATATATATATGATTCTATATATATATATATATATATATATATATATATATATATATATATATATATATATATATATATATATATATTAAACAGCTTCTTCAGATTTTTTGCCCTTGTTAGTATTTTAAGCAATCTAGTGAGCACAGAACAGAGTATTTTACTAATTTACAAACAATTACAGATCTCAGCACCCAGTCCACTGTTATAGACACCAGTGAGTCTTGCCTAAAATCCGTTCTGCTATGAAATGCTGCTGATCATCTGTGCAGCCTAATACAAGTGCTGAGATAACATTGACTGGCTAATATGTACATCAAGGCTGCGTACCATTACTGTGAGTCCACCAGGGGAAGCAACACAATCTATGTTATCTGTTTTTTTTTCTGTCATAATCTTTGTCTCACAGTCCATTTCAGTCACACACTGTCCCTTTTGTTTTCACTCATCGCTAACTCTCTTCACCTCTCTTGCTGGCTCTATCCTGTAATGGAAAAAGTGATTAGCACAATTAAACAGCAAGAGAGACACCCAGAGCCTTCGGGTAAATTGTTCTACCTTAATTTCTTTGTTAATTGCTTCTCTGGGGAGGCGTGAGAGTAAAAGAAGCTCGAGGGTATCTAAGTCACATTTACACACTGGCATGCTTTAGGGAGAAGCTCATTTCCCCTCTCTTCCTTTTCTTTCATAGTGCGTTCCTCTGCCTAGTCCTTCTCCCGCTGCTTATTAACCTCCTGCTTCCTGCTCTTTTTTTTTGTTTTGGAAACCTGGCTCAATCACCCCTCACTCATTTCTTCCCTCTATTATCACCTTTCCACATATGCATGCCATTCAGCTTTTTCCACACTCTTCCATTTAATGTAATAATTTTTTTAAACATTCTCAAGAACCATGTTTCTACACTGATAGTCTTTCACCTCCTAACCTGCACTTTTCTGTCTCGTTTCCTTCAGAAAGATATTAAAGATGACATAAAAAAGAAAAGGCCGTGTGGGATTTATTGCACTTTATAAGTAAAGTACATGAGACAAACCTTTTTTAAGGTTTTATCAATCAGAAACTGTGTTAAAGAATCTATGTGATCGGTGTAGAATACTTCAGCTCACATTTTAATAGTCTACAAGGTTGCTCTTCTAATTCTTATGGTCTCCTAATTACACAAACATAGAAGTTTAAAATTCTGCGATAGACTGGCCACCTGTCCAGGGTGTACCCCGCCTCTCGCTCATTGACAGCTGGAGATAGGCACCAGCACCTCTCACGATCCCACAAGGGATAGACGCGTTAGAGGTTGGATGGATGGATAGAAGTTTAAAATTATGTGTTTTCACAAAGAAATTCAAATCTCAAACTGTGCTTTAAAGAATCTCAGTCCTGTCCTGAATGTCAGTGTCAGCCACCCTTAAAACATTTCTCGTTAGTATCTGGGGACCAAAATTCTCCTGCTCAAATGATTTAATAGTAATGGGGGTTTCTTCAGTGCTTTTAGTTCATAGTCTTTATCGGGGGACTCAGCCAAATTCAGTAACCACTTTCCACAGTCTCAAACATAAATGCAGGTAGTCAAGCACTCACTTTCACCTTTCAGGTGGACAAGAACTCAAGAACAGCCACTTTATCAGATAAAGTCTTGCTGAAATTAATTGAATTCAGTTTCTTAAGGCATATCGTGTGTTGGAGTTAACCTTACCCCTAACCTTTACCCTGGAGAGGCAAAACCTGTTTGGGCTAAATATCATTTTTTATATTATGTTTCTCAGTATTGGGTCATAAAGCTTTAAAAAAATGTATAACTGGTTTTAAGTGTTTCTGACTTAATATTTCTTCTGTTCTGTTTTGAAAATGGTAAATATCTTAATTTTCGTTTACTGTGAACCATACGCTACACATCTATCAGTATTAATGAAGCACACAGTCAAGGTTTAGTGCACAAGGGTTAGTGCAAAATCTTAAGTTTCCTATATTTAATGTTCTAAATCTTAATCTTATTTTTGCCAGTGTGCTATTTAACTTATTCATGCACTGATATTTGGTAAGCCATAAAAATGAAAGGGTGCCAACAAAGATAATAATGTAGATAATTGGTTTCCCTTGATTTCAAGGTTTAAAGCTCAACAGAACATTGAGTCCCAAACGGCTTCCTACGGCATGGCCTTATCTTGCTAGGCTGTGTGAGATTGGATATTCAGTAACAGCCCAAAAAGTACATTTTGAAGCTAATTGCATGTATCCTTTAATTAACCAGGTGAACACATTAAGTTAAATTAGTCATATTCTTGATCAGCTTATTTTGGGGTGGGGCCAACAGTGTTTTGATGCATATCTGATTTTATATCTCTGCACCGCAATTCAATTGCGTCTAACTCATTGCGTCTAACTAATTGAGTCTAACTCAACCCCATCCAATGCTAAAATAATTCTCTTCAGCTAAATGATCAACAAACATGTTTTTTTGTTCAGTACAATATATTGATACATTGCTGCTCTTTTATAATGGTAGACAGACTTTAGTAACCCATCCAAATCTTTCTTTGTAATTTTTTTTTTTCCCAAGGGCATATGCTACTTTTTTCTTTTATATCTGAGCAGAATCTGTTGAAATACTGTGCACACTTTGTTCATTTTGTACAGTAAACAATTCATGTGTCTTACAGAGGTCTCTCATAGTCCTTTTGATTGACATTTAGCAGCTAGCTGCTGAAAAAGCTGAACAATAAGGGACAACTGTGTTCTTCAGTTCAAGTTAACTGTTGTTACCCAATACTGAATAGGCTATGAAGAGAAAATAGCAGAACTGCTACAATGAACCTCCCTGTAGGAACACTGATGCACCTTTGAGTGAAGCAATTACCCTCCAATGGCTCAGTTCAGTAATTGTGAATAGAAGGGCTGCTGAGAAACAGTAAGCATGCTCAGTCATCAAACAAAAAGGTTCGTTTTCCACAATATCCCATCCACTAAATTTCCGTGCTGCATTTAGTACGTGAGTGGGTGGGATGGGGATTCTTTTTGACACCATTTGGCGCGAGTCAATTTTCACACTTCAAAAGGTCTGCAACAAAAAGCGTGAACCGCAGGCCTCCCTCCCACTGATGGAAATACCCAAGAAAAAGTTGCTAGAGCCATTAGCTCTGGCATTTAAAAGAAAGCGTGCATTTGATGAGACAGAAACGCTGTCATATTAACCTTTTATGGCTTCTTCTATAAATTATAATACATTCAAATGATCCATCTTTAAAATATGTAGTTATGTACATAACAAATATGTGACCTTTGTTAAGTGTAGATGTTGTTGGGTTTGATGGTATTGGCCTTTACTGGTTACAGAAAGAAATTGTGTGTGTGTGTGTGTGTGTGTGTGTGTGTGTGTGTGTGTGTGTGTGTGTGTGTGTGTGTGTGTGTGTGTGTGTGTGTGTGTGTGTGTGTGTGTGTGCGTGTGTGACTCCATGACAGGCAATTATTGAATAAGTCCATAAATCTCTCCGTACTGGACATTTGGAATATTCATGATAGCCTTTAATATTTACACAACTAATTACGTGCGTTTGTACAGAGTATCTCCATTGCATAAACAAGAAGTCGTGTAAGTAGCGTTATTATTGCAGCATTTCTTAAAGCTATGTGTCTTCCCAGGCTATTAAAACACAATACATGTATGGAATTTTGTAAACGATTGTAAATTGTGTGTAGTCAAAAGGCTTCCCTGAAAAGGGCATAAAGCAACACTACAGTCTAAAGGCTGTAGTATGTGCCTTAGTCTTCCAAAGACCATTTGCATTTTATGGAAGAACTGAGAAAATATCTCCTTTATGGCAGAAAAAAGGAATCTCACTTCTTATAAGCTAACGTGTTGTTCTTAAATCAAATTTCAATGTTGTATCCAGTGTTTCCCTTTCTGACCTGGTGTGGCTATGAATGGAATAGCTTGAAAATTTATTTTGGTAGCCAGTGACTAAATGAATTAGATACCTGAAATTTCTGAAACCGTAGTCTTTGACAGAATCAAGAGAAGCTTTATAACCTCATATCTATTCACTGTAAAAATGAAAAATCAATTACATCACAAATAATGTTCTCTGTTTTGTAATGGGCTGTACTAACATCAATTATTCTGGTTTGTTTCAGTAATGGTCTAAAAGGAATTGTTTCTGGGAAGGTTTTAACAACCAGTTGTTGGTTTAAGGCTTATAAAGTTTAAACCTTGTTTACTTAACAGTGGGTAGTTTGGGGCACAGAGGTAGAGCATGTGGCCCATGAGTAGAGGCCTCAGTCCTCGGCATGGCCGTCCCAGGGTCCGAGTCCTGGCATGTGGAGTTTTGCTGCATGTATGCCTCATCTCTGTCTTTCAACCCCTTTTCCTGTCAGCCTACTGTCTACCGAAGGCCACAAGTGCCACAAAATAAGCTAAATAATAATAATAAGCAAAAGGAACCCGAAGGTTACATAAAATCAAACTTAGAATTGTGATGGCAGAGGTTTTTGTAATTGTTGAACGATTCTGGAAAGGGAAAGCTTTCTCCTCCCAAAATCTATATCTTGACCCGAATTCCAGAAGTGTTAAATGTTCACCCAGTGATCTTTTTATGTTTTCCAAATGGAATGCCTATTTGAAAATCACTGGGCCCTTCCAAGTTAAAAGCAGTCACTTCTTCACGCCCAGCTTCCTGACCCGAGCGCTTTGAGCTCAGGTCCCAGAACCCCACACAGCAAACCGTGTGGCTATATGATGCCGAAAGACAGCAAGGTCTAAAAACAATCTCAACCTCCATTAAACATTTGTAGATAATGAAAAAACTTTTTGTTCAAAATTCTCCAGGCGTCTTAGGAGTTGATCAGGTAAGAGGAACCCTTCATTAAGAAGGTAATTATTTGTTCTACATCTGATAAAGTTCTACTCATTAATCAGATGCTTCTTTGCCTCCTTCTCGGTGTCTAAAGTTAATACTATGATGTTCTTGTTTTCCCTTTGCTTCTCTTTGCGATGTTTGCCTTCCTGAGAAGCTTTTGTGTCTGTGCATTTCTTTATAATGCACTGTTGATGCTGTTTGGTTTAAGCTGATAATACATATTCATTTATTTGCATCATTTCCCCGGGATTTTCTCTTTGCGAGTCTTATGATCAAACAGTGTGAATAACATATTCTAAATAAGTTCAATTAGCCCTCAGAATTATCATAAAGAGTCAATCCATGTCATCACGTAGCTGCAGGTTTGAGAGTTGAAGTTGTTTGAGTCTAACTGTGAAATCCATTGATTTGCTAAAACGTTCAGGACCTTGGAGAGCTGTCCAAGGTCAGGTCACTAGAGGAAGTCTCGTCTATCCCGACTAACCGGTTTAGAAAGTCACTTACCGTATACAATCATATATGTTTTTATTTTTTCCAGTTGAATATGTTGTCATGTGTATGTTGTGTTTATATTGTGTCACACTTTATAAAAAGAATAAAACATTGGTCCATTAAATGCTGATTGTGTTGTATCTTTCGCTACATTAAATGATCTAACTACTTGCCCCTTTCCTTCCGTCACTACTTACCTTTTAAGAGTGTGTGCCGTTTTTCAGCTTGTTGCATTTCTCTGGCTGACAGCACTTTGGTGGTTGCTCCCCACCCCATCCCACCCCTTGGCAAAACCTAAATAACAAAGCTTTTATCACCTTCCTAGTTAACCTTTGAGGCTGATGATCTCTCATGCACCCAGAAGCTTATCTCTGAGCCCCAGAGGTACAGTCTGTTCCAGACTGCCACTGAGATGTCATTAATCTGAGGACGACTATATTTATAACACATACAGCACATGTAACGTAATCAATCAAAGCATAAAGTTTGTGGGAGACTTGAGTAACACATTGCTGTCGGTTCATTAGATAACCATTGCCTTTTTTTAAATGACACCTCAGCAAGCTTAAAAAAACGAGAAGTCTTACCTGCCCTTTTTTAATGAAGTAAACTTTTCTGCTTACTCTGCATCCTGCCATTGCAGAAAGGTAGTGAATCCAGGCAAAGAAGAACATGGCCAAGTCTATGGTTGTATTTAGAATAATGTAAGCCCAGTTTTCAGCGGCAGTAAATGGTTGACTGCAGTGTTGCATCTCAAAGTTAAATAAGCTACAATAATGATAGTGTATACTTGCAATATATGTAAGGTATTGCAAAGCTTCCATACGCCTTGAACTTTTTCTCATTTGGTCCCATTATATCCACAAACATAGAACATGCAGTAGGTCATAATTGTAAACTGACTGAACAATTCAATTAAAGAAACATCTGGAAAGAGTGGCATCCAGTGAGATTATCTTATACCCCTAAATAAAGTTAATAAAATAAGGAATTGGAATATATCTGTGTAATTTATTTATTTGTACAAGCACAGCTGCTCTGTGAGTGGCTAAGAGGTTTGTTAGAGAAGATTAGTGAACAAGAAGCATCATGAAGACCAAGTAACAAATTAGACAGGTCAAGAATAAACTTCTTGAGAAGTGTGTAGCAGGGTCCATTTTCTAATGGTGGATTGAACAGTGCCCGGAGTAAAATGTGGCACCTCTGCAAACCTACAAACACATGGAAATCCACATGCCAGTCAAGAAGAGCATTGATCAAAGAAGCAGCCAAGAGGTCCAAGGTAACTCTGGAAGAGCTGCAGAGATCCACAGCTCATGTTCTCTGGACAGGAATGCTATTATACATGCAATCCAAAAATCTGGCATTTTTTCATGATGATGAGAAGAAAGCCATTGTTGAAAGAAGGCCATAGGAAGTCTTAAGGTTAGCCTCTGTATAGGCCCTTGGGTCAGATGAGATCAAAATTAAACTCTATGGCCTACATGTAAAATACAGTCTTTGGTCCAAAACTAGTACTGCACATTACTTTAAACACACAATCCACACAGGGAAACATGGCACTGGCAGCATGATGCATATCCACAGCATAAACGGTAAAACTTGTCAGAGTTCATAAATAGATGTATGAATATGAGCTGAATATTGTACAATGATCCTAACCATACAGGGACAGCTGCAGTGAGATTTGAATAAAAACCTTTTTGTGTTAGAGTGGCTCAATCAAAATTCAGACCTCAATAGATGGGAAAGTTGTTCCCAGACAGTCACTTCAGTCTAAGTTTTAGTCTAAGGGGCTAAAACTAACATGAGACTTGATTTTTTTTTTTTTTTTTTTTTTGGATTTCAAAAACCGCATGTCATTTTGATTCAACAAAATAATTGATGGTTGAAGTTTAAAGGTTAACGTGACAGATTTTTTGTTTGTTTGTTTTAATGGAAGAAATATACTAAAGTTTTGAGGCGACAAATAAAAGGGGTATGAAAACATTCACAACGTCTTGTGAACTGAATGTATTTTACTGAAAAATATTAGGTAATTGATTGTAATCATGATATGAATAATGCAGAAGTTCATGCCATATTTTTCAGGAGAAAACAAGAATAGTAGAAGCAAACATTACATGAAATATTTTTCTATAGATCTTAACATATTCAGTCTTATTAGCGTTATTGTCATTATGTGTTACCATATTGACATTTTTGGTTTTATTACTCTGAAAAACAAAATATGCTGGTTTTCTTTCAATATGGGATGCTGAGTTTCAAATTCTAGCATCATGATGACCTGACCCAGCTCCTTTCTCATCTTTATAGGATAGATTATTGTATTTCATGAGGGCTTCTAGGAAAAAACTTTCTAGCACACATCGCTTTCACTTTAAAATCCATTTCAAATGACACAAGGCACTTAGGATTCTTTTGGTAAATTTCCGGATGACCCTCGTCCAAAGGTCTAAATCTATACTGTGCTCACAGAACTGTAAAGTTATTAAATGGCTAATTAGATTCTCACATCTTACACAGGTAAAAGGTTGAGAGGGCAATGGAAAGCATGTAATCATATAGAAACACATGTTTACTCATTGACACATTTGAAAACCCATTATATGTGAACAACTAATCTAATTTGAGGGAGACTTAAGAAAATCCAGTAATATCCTTATATACCATTGACGTTTCAGTCTTGCCATCTCTAAAAAAAAAAAAAAAAAAAAACTCTGCTGTATACAGATATTGAATTAAATCTTTGAGCATGTGCAAGTTTTCTTCATGCTCTTACCTTTGGGTGCTTGTCACATTGTGAAGAGGAAAAAGAGGACAAGCGTTAAACCATCCAGGAATTTTTTCATCGCTCAGAATCCACACTGTCTGACAGGAAGTAATGACGACATGTCAACACCTTGCCACCTGCGGTCATGGCTTCATGTGATGTTCACCTTTTAGCTGAAGTCCTTGAAAGACATGCGCGTCCATGCAAAAACATGCAATCAAAAAAGGAAATAAAAACATGACTATCCTAGAACAGGCTTTCATACAGAGACACGTTGACATCACATGAGAGACGTTCACTTCTAAACCCAGACACCCCACCCTCTACCCCCCACCCTATCCCCCGAGACTGTAGTAAGTCAGTGAGTGGATTTTCAGGGAGCAATGATGACAGGATAGACAGGATAGATGGATGATGGGAAGGAGAAGAAGATGAAAACTGAAAATACATTTTAAAAGTCCGTGCATGTACACTACCTTCTCTAGGATTTTATAGAAGAGCTGCTAGGATGATGCCACAGCAGAATGCAAGTGCACAGGTGTATCTCGTTACATGAGGGCATCGTTGAAAAGTAAATTTCTTCCAATAATCTAACTTAAAACGTGAAATTCTTAAACATCCAGTGACAAATATCAAGCATTCAGTTCTGTTACTTTTTTATTTGACAGTTTTATTTGATCGGGGGAGTGGTGGCCCAGTGGTAAGAGTGTTGTTCTTGTGTCCCAGAGGTTCTGGGTTCAACTCCCACAGACTGCTACTCTTGGTTCCTGAGTAAGACCCTTAACCCCAGATTGCTCCCTGGGTGCCACACAGTGGCAGCCCACCGACCTTCAAGTGGATGGGCTAAATTCATTAGAATATATGTTATAATGACAATAAAGATTATTATTATTATTATTAACAAAAACCCAAATATTGTTTCTAGGATAATTAGAATATCAGGCAAGGCCAGTGAAAACAAATGTTTAACATGTTGGCCTACTGAAAAGTATGACCATGTAGTGTACAGTATATGCACTCAATACATGGTCAAGAGTTATTTTACATGAATTACTGCAATTACTGTGCAAGTTGGCATGGAGACAATAAGCATGTGTCTGCTGAGCTGTCAAGAAAGCCCAGAGTGCTTTATTAGCTGCCTTAAACTTAACTGCGTTGTTGACTGTGCAGTCTCTGATCTTCCTCATAACTACGCCCAATATATGCTCTGTGGGGTTTAGGCCAGGTCAGCTGGCCTGCCAGTCTAGCACTGTAACACCATGGTCATTAAACCATGCACTGCTACCTTTGGCAATGTGGGTAGGTGCCAAATCCTACTGGAAAATGACATTGTCTTCTCCCTGAAAGTTCATCAGCAGACAGAAGTAAAAGGTGCTTAGACCAGCAGATGATTCGGGTCATCAAATCATCACTGACTGTGGATATGTCTCTCTGTTTGAAAATCATTGTCCCTGATTAAGATAAGATAAGATAAGATAAGATAAGATAAGATAAGATAAGATAAGATAAGATAAGATAGGCTTTATTGATCTCACAGTGGAGAAATTCACTTGTCACACATCAGCTTAATAAACAAAGAAGGTGCCAAAAGGAGGAAAAGGAGCATAAGGTATATAGAGTATGTCCACATATATACAGTGTATCAAAAAATAAAAAATAACATAAAATACAATGGTGCATAAGGTATATAGAGTGTGTCCACATATATACGGTGTATCAAAAAATCAAAAAATAAAATAAAAATACAAACGAAATAAAGCAGAGATTTAGGATGACTTATGTACATTCAGGTGACTTAGATACAGCTGGATTGACGTTGTACATTAACGTGGAACCAGGTAAAGAACAACAGTGAGGTAGTGAGATAACTATACAGCTGAAGTCACTTTTTTAACAGGATTATTTAACAGGATTCTTGCACAGGGTATTGCACATGTTATTGCACAGGGTATTAAGTAGAATTGCACATTAGATTAGCTGACTTTGGAGCAATGAAGTTCTTTTTCTCCATAGTAAGTGTCATAGTCTCGGCACGGATACTCAGCCTTCTTCCCACTCACTTTGCAGCTCCGCCCTAGTCTCATTTTCGCTCATCTGACCCACCTGCTCTCATCACTATATAACCAGCTTTCAGAGCTGAGGAGAGCGCCAGATTGTCTCGTGCTTACCTCTTGACTAATCCAGCGTTTTTCCCGTTTGCCTGCCTGTTTACAACCTGTTTTTGCCTTAGGACCTTCGGGCCAGCCTTGCCCCTGTTTTTTTGCCTTGGCCTGCCTTTCTGGACCCCGACCTGCTACGCCCCTGGACCCCGACTTAACTCGACCCCTGCCGGACATTGGACTGCCTATCTCGGATAAACGAACCTGGAATGCACATTGACCAAGCCTTTGGATTCGCCCCTGGGATTCTCATCGGAGCTCTGACCCCTCGTTTCCGACCTGGACCGCCTCTGGAACAACGATTCTTGAAAGCCCCCTCTAACCTTTACAACGGCTCATCGGCAGCACGAACCAACACTCCTCTGAGGAGTTCCGGTTCCAGTCACGGACGGCTGCTCTGTTGAGCGCCCGAGTTTCTTTGTGTTAAATAAATCCGTGTTCGAACGCCACTAACATTGTTTTGGCTGTCTTCTGGGTCCTCCGTTTACTGAACATAACAGTAAGATCCTTCAGACATTATCTTTGGTTCAGAAATGGCCAATATGAAGGATTGTGATAGTTGTAGGCCATGTGCTAAACTTCAATGTGTTGGCTCTTGCAGGTCTGATTCCATCCATACTTCATGCCTTGTGAATCTTCCCCAGATCCTTTAATATACTTTCCGTCAAAAAGCTTGGGATTGTCCCTGTTGCTTGTATAAACACTCTTCTTCCTCCTACTCAACATTCCATGAGTGTTCTTAGATACAACACTGTCAAAAACTTTCTTCTTTAGCCATAGCTTTTGGTGGCTTACCCACTTTGTGAAAGGGGTCAATGGCTGTCGGCTGGATAATTGTCAGTGAGCAGTTGTCTTCGCTGTGATTGCGAGGGCCATAAAATATTTTAATAAAACATTTTAGTGGTTGTATCTAATATTCCAAATGTATTCTTTCTTGCTCTAAGTAGCAATGATATAAAATAAACATTTGAAATATACCAGTGTGTGTAAATAATTGATTTTAAAGTTGACATTATATAAGAGATTCATATTTATATCTCACCCTATCTACACCCCTACTTGGATTACACATAATGCTGCTGCAATAAAGAGCACACTGAAATTACAACAGTTTTTCTTGGTATTTACAAGAAAGAAAAATTCAAATGTTTTCCACAGTTTGTGAAACTTTCTCTCAAAAAAACACACACATAAGCTGCAGGTGCCTGAGTTCAGTAGTTTCCAACGGTACGTTAAAACATGCATCCAGTAAAGATCTTCCCCTTCCATAATGAAGCGTATGACAGCTGCATCTCTGCTATTTGGCGAGCTGTACGTGTGTAGGCTCGAAAATGTTTACTTCCATTCGTATATTGATGTACGTGCAAATGTGATTCGGCATTACCATTCCAGTGTCCATCTGTTCTCCTTTGACAAAGTGGAAAGTTTCTGGCCAACCCCTACAGATGTATTATAGATATCTGTCCTCGAGGCTTTTATTGCTACACAGATGTGTGTGTGCATGTGTGCATGTGTGCATGTGTGCGTGTGTGTGTGCGTGTGTGTGCGTGTGTGTGTGACTGTGAGGATGGCACAGACAGACAGAGACAGACAATTGTCGGTTGATTATGGAGGAAGAGATGTGGAAGGAAAGAGGACAGAGGCCAAGCAATGACGGCACTAAAAACGAAAAGAAAGAATACAAAATGAGTGAGAAAAGGCGAGATGGGGTACAAGAGTGGGGAGAGAGAGAGAAGATAGAAATGAAAGCCAAAAACACTATGGATTTACAAAAAGTGGCAGCGTAAGGATGATGACTGGGGTTGGAAGTCTGTGAATGGGTACGGACAATTCAGCTGAGAACTGCGGCACTAAGGGGGCAGACAGATAGAGCATTTAATAGACTTTTGAAAGGATGGTTGGGTGTCTTGGCTCAGTTGAAAACAGCGTAAATGGACAGAGTGTTCCATCTCCACTAGCATGATCACACCTGTTGAGTTTACTGTTAGGTAAACCTTTTAAATTCAGCTCTTAACACGGAAGGCTTTTTTTTTACTATGATGAGTTCTTAATAATTGCATTGCGTAATGTCGTATTCCTTAAGTTATTCTCTCATAGAATTGGACATTAAATGATCACATTTACCACCAGAAACCATCAACTCTATAGTAAAGATTGCCAAATAACAACCAATAAGGAAAAAACAACGTCATTGTACAATGCTGTTAAAAGGTTTACGGTTGGCTGTTATATGGCTGATATGGCTGACTGGCCAGGTGAGCACACTACGAGCACTGGGGGTAAAAACATCCTCTATCATTTGCCCTATTAGTTTCTTTGTTGCTAATTGACACCCCCAGTCAGTGGGGAGTAGGTATCTGCCTGAGCTGAGTGCAGAGTACTGTAAGAGGTGGCTTTGTTGTGCATTGCAGGCGACATATTATGCTAAAGTTGGTAGATAACTTACAACGGTTGGTGCCAAAACAAATTTTCCTTTTTAACTGTTTTTATATTATGTTAGGACTGCTTTTGATCATCTGTAGTTAAAGTTCTGAAATACTTTTACTGGTCTAACACGAATTTGATTGTTCTACCATGGGCAGAAATTCTTTAAAACACAGCTCCTAAAATCTTTATTCTATTTGTGAAAATAAGCATCTCCTTTTTATCATTTAGCACACTTTAGATTCTGACAAAAGGGAAAACAATGATATGTAATCTTAAACCTGGATTAACACACACACACACACCCCACCCTGACCTCTGGTTCATCATTATTTTAGACATGTTAAAAACAATCTGTGGTAGTTTGGCTAAAATGAAGATTACATGGTGCATGCTTCTGTATCAAATCCATTCTAAACCTATGCGAGTATTATTTATTTACCCATGTATCCTATTGATATAAAATGTAGGGCAGGTACGCATTAAATAAATAAAACAAAAACATTTTACTGTTTTTTTTAATTCTTAAATTTATCAATTATTAGATTTCCAAAAAAAGCTATGAAAAGATATGCACGTTTTTTTTCAAGACATCGCAGAAATGTATTAGGAGTTTGCAAGGTTTGAAAGTCTGACCCCAAATGGTGATCTCTGTAGAACAGTTGATTAAGTTACTGAAACAGCTACCGGATTGATCCAGCATGTTTTTTTTTTTTTTTTGGGGGGGGGGGGTCTTTTGAAACATCACTTACCACCGTCTTGCTGTGGTGACTGTGTTACGCGTTATGACGGACAATC
Organism: Fundulus heteroclitus; assembly: GCF_011125445.2. NCBI lineage: Eukaryota > Metazoa > Chordata > Actinopteri > Cyprinodontiformes > Fundulidae > Fundulus > Fundulus heteroclitus. The sequence goes on along the minus strand of NW_023396545.1, from coordinate 342,148 downwards.
TCAAGTCTTCTCAGCAACACTGGGTCAGAGCCAATTTCCTGACATAGAGCAGGTTAATACTGACAGGTCATTATCTCTCTGGTCTTCTTCACTCACTGTGTGGCCGCTCCTCCATCAACCACATCAGTCTCCTTTCATTTGTCCAGTCTCCATCATGGCACATCTAAATGACTTAAGTCTCCCTCGCGCTCCCTTCTTCTCACCCCAATTCTTCACAATTACTTCACACCGCACCTTTACTCTCTCCATCTATCTTTGGTAATGCAATGCATCTAGCTTTTCCTCTCGCTCTCGCTCTCTCTCTTTACCCCCCTCTCCCTTTTTCCTATCCATCTGTCCAGAGTAGTGTGTCTAAAAGGCTTGTGGTGGGGGTGCTGTGCCAAGCAGAGTGCACAGATTTGGATAACCGCTGTCTGGAGATATGTCTGAGATAAGGGCTACAGTCACTCACTCCTGGTTTGGCTGCCAACCACCAGTGTGTGTGTGTGTGTGTGTGTGTGTGTGTGTGTGTGTGTGTGTGTGTGTGTGTGTGTGTGTGTGTGTGTGTGTGTGTGTGTGTGTGTGTGTGTGTGTGTGCTTAAGATAACTCTGGAGTGTCTTGCTCTGGCCCTAGCCAACTATGTTCGGCTGATAGCAACAATGAGGAAATTTCACGCATCACAAAAGTGGACACCTTGGAAAAAAAGATATTCTGCAGAAGAAAAAAATAAGAATTTGACAAGAACCTTGTCAGCTATAGAGGAATATAGAAAATACGGAATTCAATTTGTAATGGGACATAAAGTAATCTTGCGAATTTCTTTATCTAGCCAGCCTGCCTTTTTCGAATTCAGGCACAGCATGAACTCCCTTCCTGACAAACGTCATATGTATTAATCCCAACAAACATGGCTTCTAGTTCTAGGAAAAAAAATGTCTGATCTTATCTCAGTGTTGTTTAGTTGGGCTTGTGGAAGTTGTCAGGCCTTTTTTTGGGAGGCTAAAGCCAAAGTTAGAAACTGGTGAAGACCAGATCAGTTGGTTTTCTGGTCCATAAAAACCAAAAACTCTCTTTTTTATCACGTCTGTGTTGGGTAGTGCTTTTTTAATTATTAGGACTTACTGTGTACATTTTCAACAACACTATTACATAGATTTGCTATAACTGTTTACACTCTCAAGCAGGGGGAGGTGTGAGGGAGTCTTGCAAGTGAAAAAACATTGTTTTCTCTCTCAATGTAGAAAAAAAGGTTAAGAATCTGGTAAAACATAGATTCTGCAAGACATGGGGGATAACTCTTTTGATCCAAGTGACAACACTGCGTGGACTTGCTCTCGGTAAACAAGGGAAAAAAAAACAAAATTAATTAACGAGTGTTGCCGGTTTCTAAAAATCTCAACCAATAGGCAGAAAAGAGTCAAAAACAAATTTAGGTGACATTTGAACTGAATCCCAATAAGTTGTTTATGTTTTTGTTTGTTTGTTTATTTTTGCATTCCAAGGCACAAAAAAACCAACACACACTATGAGAATGGCTGGGATAACAAGTCATGTGATCGCTGCTGCTTGCTGAGGTACACGGTAAAAATGTGCAGAGCATGCATGCTCAGTAAACCTAAGCCAGGTCCCTAAGTCCTTACTTAAAATTCATACTTGGCTACTGCCCAAAACAAGCAATCTGCTGGGTGCTGCAACAACTCTGCTGATATTTATGTTGTCTCACAGCAATACCATAGACAGTGCAGGACAGAAAATAGAATTAGGGTTTAATATGCCTTCAGCACTGTCATTTTCCCCTATGTGTACCCGCTGTGTTACTTGTAATTGGAACAGGACATTTTGCAGAAGAGGATCCAAACCTGAACATGCAACTGTTTTACCCTTTGAATCTATAAGAAAGTAATTGAGAGTCTCTAGAAACAGGTAGATATGTTCCTGACAGTCATATTGAGAAACATACATTGGTAATGTAACTTATTGAGACCTAAAACTACTTTAAAGCAGTCAAGGAGCAGGATTACCATCTTCTTTTCTCCTTTCATGCTTTACGAATAATTACCACAAAAGACTGATAGGAATTAACTTTTTCAACATTTATTTCTTTGCAACTTTTAGTAATTTTCTTTTTAAAACCACAGAATAATTTATTTGTAATCTGGAAGGTATTACAGGAATTTTGTTCCAAGGCTTTTTTCTTCTTAGTTTAACACACTCAATGGCCTTTTTTGGTAAACATTACAATTACTTAAATCCTTTTAAACAATGACTGGGTATAAAAAAAGATGATGGTTTCACAAGGTTAGGTTTATAAAGAACATTTGCAAACATACAGGTGCTGAATTTCAGTCAGTGTAACCTTTCCAAGATGTTGCACTGGCTCATCTCTCACAACATGCGCAGCTTTAATGCTGTCATACATTCACAGTACTGAGTACTAGTATATATATATATATATATATATATATATATATATATATATATATATATATATATATATATATATATATATATATATATATATATATATATATAGTGGTGATTACATTAGGACATTTCTAGTTTTTTATCTGTTTCGTTAACTTCAGAAAAATTGAAGTTTCACAACCTCAAATTACTTTTTACTGTCATTCTTGCAAAAAAAGAGGTTTAAACCCATTTCCTAATTTGTTGTTCTCAGAGAGAGAGAGACAGAGAGAGAGAGAGGGACAGAGAGAGACAGAGACAGAGACAGAGAGAGAGAGAGAGAGAGAGAGAGAGAGATTTTCCAAAGCTTTTGTGTTTAACTAAGACTAAAAGGGAAATGGTTTGTGACAAAGGTCACAAGCTCTATAGGTATCTAATATCTTCATTGCTATTGCTAACACTTCTCCTCTCCTAATAAAGCCACAAATCCCACTAACAAGCTTAACAAATATCTCAGATATCAGACACTAATTGCAGGGAGACTGTGCTCTATCTAATTACTGATATTTCCTGCTCCATGGTTTGCACCTGCAGCATGCAGGGTTTGTAGTAGTGGAGAAGGGTTTTTCTCCAGCAGAATTATTTTCCAATTGCTTGGACAGCTGCGCTATCTAAAATGCCTTCCATGGTTTATTTATAATCACTAGGAACTAGTAAAGCGTGGCTGAGTAAGAGCAGTAAAGAGAGAAAGAGAAAAATGTTATTGGACATGAAGAGACCACACGTAAAAAGAAAACAAAAAATGGAGTCACACCTAAAATTAACAGGAGGTCAAGTGATTCAATTAAGCTAGATAATAAGGATGGTAGATCCAAGTCCTTTCACTAATTTACACAATTGGTGTCATGATCTGGCATGTTTGCTGTCTTCATTCATCCACTCCTCATTCATCTGTTGCTATGTAAGCCTTATGGACTGCAGCTGCAAGCCTGCTTCTGCACTGCTTTGCAATCAACCTCATCCCACACACCTGTTTCATGCTTTTTATAAGCTATTCTCACACAGCAAGACAGTGCCAGATTATTGAAAGCTTCAGCAAGTAGATGTCCATCATTTTTTTCATGCATGTTACCACGTTTTGATCTCGACTACGTTCTACAGATTAAACTAAGACTCCCATTCGGGATTAAAAATGCGCCACAAATTTTCCAAATAAAGATGACTGAAACACTAAAAGGCCTTGAAGAGATTAGTTATGGATGACATCCTTTTTCATGAGTATCAGCAGCTAGAGAACGTGCTCAGAGTGATCCAAGCTGCATGCCTGAAGCTGAACAGCGCTAAATTCAAATTCAGACATAGAAGGATTCAGTACTTGGGGCGTATTTCTGATGAGAACGATATATGACTGGATCCAATGAAAGTGGCCGGGTTTGAGGAATTTCCATAACCTGGAAAATGTGTCAGTACTCAAATGATTTCTTGGAATGACTATCTGCCTACTGTGGGCAGATCGCTATATGAGCTGCTAAAGAAGTGGTTATGCCAACCACTTCTTTAGCAGCTCATATAGCGATCTGCCCGGTCTTTGTGGACCATCTCAACAGACTGAATTTGACAAGCTAAAAGGTGTCATGACATCCACTCCTGTTGCTGTCCCTCTGCGTACATAGGTTTGCTGTGGTGTCTGCTGATGCTAACCGTTATGGCCTGGGTGGAGTCTTGCTACAAGAACATGATCTTAAATGGAAACCTGTAGCATATTGTTACACAAAAAATGTCTTTTTACTGAGAGCAAAGGAGAACTAGAGTCAAATTCCTTATTGTATGATTCAACTTGAGTATTAAAGTTGATAATCTTCATCAGAGATGTATCTTGCAATCAGAGGGGGTTCTGAGTTTTTCGAGAATCAAATCGTCTTCCCCAGATGACCCACCCAGGATTGATCAAGCCCCAGCTTCTGTTCTGAAAGCTCTACCCTACCCACGCCTCTACCTTCCTGATCCACAGCCAGCTCCATGCTCCTTCTGCTGCATCAGTTTTCTGGCTCCTGTGATGCCCACCTTCCTATTGGAATTCTGAAACTTTAGTTACATGGGATTTGAGCTTGATTACAAGTTCAAATGTGAGTTTATAAGAGCTTAAATGCTACTCCAAAAAAAGTTAACAGGTTAAGCACAGTCTTTATTTTTAAAGGTTATGGGGAATATTTGTGTAGAAATTGGAAACAAAATGAATGATATTTTATTAAATGATGGATTAATGTGTAAAAGTATTAATTAATGGTCTATAATGTATATGATGTTTAAAGGCTGACAGGTTCTTTGCTTTAATAGGGTACATGTGACTTGTGAAATTTATTGTATTGCACCTGTCAGTAATGTCAAGAAAAAAGGTGAGTGCAATGAATCTTGGGAAGAAATTGTTATTTTAGTGACGTATTGAATAAAAAAGTGGGATGCAAGAACTCTGGGTCGGCCCTTGTTTTGTTAAATGTCAAAAGACACTACAGTAGATGCTTTTTTATTCACTGTCTCTCCAAAGTTGCATGTCTGAATCTAGTTGAATGTACAAGCAGGCTGATGGCTAATATCAGAATCAAATAAAGTTGATTCTGATGGCTAATATCCCTCTATTTACACTACAAAGCAATGGGTCCTGCTGCAACAATAGCATCCTGTTGCTGCAACAATTATATGATTTAAAACCATATAAGGTAATGAAAGCAGTGGAGATTGACATTTGCATTTAGCTGAACATTCATCCTATTGCCAACAATAAACAGAAGATAGACATGTAGTAGTTTATGGTTCTCCATGTTTTCAAGTAGTGGGATGCATTCACCCCCCACTGGCCAGTATGGCAGTAGATTACGATTAAGACAGAGCATGGACTGGTAGATGAAATTATTATTTTAACAGTGGGAGCAATTATAAATGTTCTGCCTGTCTGTGGTAATAACATACTGGGTGAATGCTGAGTGTATTTTGTAACATAGCTTGCATAATTTACATGGTGTTTTCTTTCCCCACCCACTAATTTGGATTTATAGCCTGGTTTTCTAAAGATATTCTAAAGGGGAAAGCACAGTAAACGTTTTCTTCTATCTAACCATAAAGCATCTTAGCTGAACATTCCAGCCAAAGAACAAGATAATTCACACAATGTTAATGTGATGGACCAACAAAGTCAATAAAATTATGACAAACTGCTTTTCACCTTTGCCACAGTTTTACTACAGTCTCTTTTACCCTCAAAATGGGTAATTAAAATATGATTTACTGGATGGCTAAATATAAATACTGTAAAAAAGAACTCTGTATGTTTCAGGGTTTTTCTCAGCATGGTAGGGGGTTGCTAGCCTAGCATTAGCTTCAGCACTACTGTGGCCATTCTGTCTCTCCTGTTTCCTCTCCTATTCTGTGTCTCGGATGTTTTCTGACACCTCTGCCCTTCAGCCAACATGAACCCACCATAGGTAGTTTCACGTAGTGGTCTTTCAGCATAATCCTACATCACAGCCCACTGACCACCCACTCATCGACACATCCACTGAATGGGCAACATCCAATTTGTCCTGAAACTGCTGGCTAAGGCCTAATTACAATGAAATTGTCATTCACGCTGGTGAGATGGACAAGGTTACACCAATCAGACGTCACTAACTGACTCTGTAATTTTATCTGGCCCTCTGCCTTATCTGAACAGTGACAACATATTTAGCTGCATGCCTACATTCAACCGCTGGTTGTCTTGGTGGGCGGTTGCCTACATCATGGTAAACTTTCCATCAGGGTCAAGCCATCATCTATGGAAGGGGAGCAAACAGAGAAGAGAAAACAGAAATGTGCAGAAGAATAGCTTGTTTGAGCAATTTCAATCAATAGGCAGGTCTCTTGGACAAGGTTCTGTGCTTGTGCTGCTAGACCTTAGTGCTGTGTTTGATACCAAAATATTTTATTGAACAGACATGAACATTTTATTGTAAAACTAAGAACTACCCTAGGCTGGTTTAAGTCTTATTTAACTGTCCAGCCTCTATTGCCAAACTCTAGAGTCCGACTAGGGCAAGGCAGAGCAGGGAAATCCAAAAAAAAACGAAGCAAGGTCAGAGAAAAGCAAGGCAATCAAAAAATGCTGGATGGCCTACTCACACTATGGCTTTCAAGCAGTGGTGGTGGGCACAGTAGTGATAATACGAAAATAGAAATGCAGTCTTAGTTTTTTGTTCATCACATTATAATTGAAGCAAAGTTTAGAAATTGTTTGCAAACTGGTTATTGTCCATTTTATTAGGTTTTGATAACTGTAAGTATAACATTCACAACAAGATATTCAGGATTTACGTCACTTCCAGGCTCTCAATACACACCCACAGAGACTACAGCAGTAAGAGTCACGGCTCCTCAAAAGACTATTGTAAAAAGTGGTGATGTTTTCAACTTACCTTACTTTGTGTTATGATGCAGTCCGATCCCACTGCTCAAAAACAGAGACGCTGTTATTCACATTCTTTCCTGTAAATAGTGTGACTCAAATACTCATTATTAGTATTAACAGAGCTGAGTTGAAAGCCCTCCTCTTCTGGTTCAGGAGGACTTTCAGCTAAGGAGTCACCCGGGGGGGGGTTGGAAAGCACCAGGCTCGATTGAAGTTATAAACAACAGATCATTGGGGAAACAGGAAAAAAACAGATCAGCAGCAGGACACAAACTCAATTTCTTTATAAGAATGAAGAATCAACCCAAAACCAGAGTCACTTATGACATTCCTCAAGGTTCAGTGCTTGGTCCAATACTTTTTAACTTGTTATATTCTTCTATTAGGTGAAGTAATTGGGCAACTTGAGATGCATCTTCATTGTTTTGCAAATGATACACAGTTATATCTATCTATAACACAAATTAGTTCAGCTAACTTTACCCGATTACAAGTGTGTCTCTGTGACATAAGGCCTGGATATCCTTTTATTTTCTACTGCTAAATTATGCACAGTAGGTTGATCCAAAGTTAGTCTGAGAAGTCTTAAGCCAAAACATTTTTGCTAGAGTTTTAATGAGAATTAACAGGATAGACCATATTTCCCAAGTTTTATCTTTCCTCTGCTGGCTTACTGTTAAATTTAGGATTAGGTTCAAAGTTTTTACAGAATTTGCAAAGGTTAATTTCCTCATCATAAAGACATTAATAAAATGTATTGTCCAAAAAGACTACTTCATGCCCAGATGGCTGGTTTACTTCTGGTTTCCCGAGACTTTAAACATAGAACAAGGACCAGAGTGTTCAGCTATCAGCCACCTAACATTTGGAATCAACTGCCAGGTTCAAACTGCTGAGACCTTCCCAGCTTTCACGCTAAAGACTTTTCTTTTGAAAGAGCCTTTAATTTATTTTGTATTGTTGTTTTTAACACATTCTTATTAATTGTTCTGTTTTCATCTGAATGTATGTCCAACATATTTTCTTTGTTTAGAATCACTATGGTTTGAATATTTTGCCTAAAACACTTTGAGATACTCTTGTTCTGAAAGTTTGCTTTGCGGATTTCCTTCTTTCACCTCCACATTACTACTAAAATTAGGATGATCCTGTTCAGGAGTAACAGTGACAAACTAGTCCATGGATTTGTTTCTTTGAGGCTGGACTATTGTCATCCTTTACTATCAGGAAGTCCACAAATTGCTGTTAAATGCCTTCAGCTGATCCAAAACGCTGCAGTGGGAGTTCTGATGAAAATGAAAGAGACCCGGTGTCTCTTATTTTAGCTTCATTTCATTAGCACTTTATTTAATCCAGAAAATAATTTAAATGTCTCCTTCTAATATATAAAGACTTTAATGATGAAGCTCCATTCTATATCAGAGACTGATTGTTGCATGTGTTCCTAACAGAGCACTTTGTTAAAGCTTATAGTCAGAGTGGCTTAGGTTTTCCTGAGCTATCTATGTAGTTGTGCTGTTATAGGCTTAGGCTGCTGGAGGACAAGATGACCACTTTCCCCCATTTTTGCTACATTATCTCACTACTCTCCAATTTTGCATTATTTGCTGTTATTTCAACTCTTTACGTTATGTTCTCTCTGTTTTGTTTCAGTTCATAGAAGCTACTTTTGTCCTGGCTTTGTGTTTAGCTTCCTGAAGGGGGGCATCGGCTTTGTGTTTTCCTTCTATAGATGATAAACATGCCCCTGTCTATCAGTGGTTAACCTTGTCTCTCTCCTAAACATAGCTACTTGCTGAGCTTTTACTGCAACTAACTGTATGTACTCTCTTTCCTCTTCTAGATTTAAAAACTGGCTCAGAGCTTATCTGCCTAGTTGTGCTTTTCTACTAGATAAAACCACTAAAGGAGCTACTACTGCCATTAACTTTCTTTTACATAGAAAGTGCTTTTGGTGCTTCTGTGTTTTTTGTTTGTATGCTCTGCCTTCTTAAAACCCCAGTCGGTCATGGCCGATGCCCCTTTACACTGAACTAGGTTCTGCTGGAGGTTTCTTCCTGTTATAGGGGAAGTCTTTCTTTCCGCTGTCACTACATCTAAGCTCAATATGAGGGATGACTGCAATGTCAACCACACAATACAAGTGATTGTCCACTGTGGCTACAGTGCCGCAAGTCAATCACTTGATGCAGTTTGCTTTCCTTAGATAGAAAACTTTTTAATCAGTTTGAATGATAAACTGAACTTGACAACATTGTTTGATAACTAGGATCTATTTCATTGTAGACTTGGAATCTGTCCACATGGTGTGATTGAATTTCCTTTTTTTTTTTAATTGCCTTTAGACAGCATGTGTTGTGAATTGACACCATATAAATAAATTGAATTGAAAACATTTGTTTAGTGTTTGTATCACCACTATGGTTACCTACACTAGTTGAAAATTCAGAGGTTTACATAAAATCCTAAACGACTTCTTCTAAATGTCTTTGATAAAAAGAGATTAAGACCCATTCCAGGAATGAGTGATTCTCCTCCCTAACAGCTTTGAACTTTACAGTAGATTTTATTTTTACATCTCATTTCTGATAATCATGCAATTTAGTTTCAAGCATACCTGTTCTTTGAAAAATAAAATGTTGGTGTCAGCGCTGTGGGCAATTTCCGTCAAAGCAAAGTTTCTTCATAACTATAAAGATCAAAATTTATTTAATTTTCCTTTCATGTTATGGGTGTATATTTTTGCTCTCTTTACACGGTTCAAATAGAGAAATTAATCAATAATATACTGCAATAGTTGTTTATGTGCTTTTTGATAAAAAAATATTTTATGACAGACTTCCACTGTGTTTCATTAATTATCTGAACACATTAGAGACTGTGATATAGAGCATTAGAGACTCATATAGACTGTTATAGACAATGCTTTACTTTAGCAGTACTAGCAATAATTGATGCTATTTAATATTGTTGCTATATAAATGATCTGATCATATTTTCAAATTTGGTTGAAAATTTCTGTCTATCTCGTTATACCATGAAACTGTTGTATTTTTGCTCAAGGTTGAGTATGCCAGTTTGTAAAAAGCATTTACTTTATGATGTGTTTACCCTTTTGTTTTTGCTGTGCATAGCAACATTTTGACATTTTCTCTAATGAGGAATCGGGGGGGGGGGGGGGGTATTCTGATGACACCAGAATCCGTGCAATTCAGACGACTTTCACTTGACTTTAACTCTCCATTTTAAATCTCCCATAGCTTGTATGGATGTGGTGAGACTTTAGTGATTGGAGCAGTCTGACACCCTGCTGTGAAGGTCAGTGCCATGTCCGATAAAAGCAGTGTGAAGGAAACTTTTTTCTCCCTCTCTTCTTCTGTAATCTCTTAGTGGGGGGAAAAAAAATGCCAGCTGCCAGTCTCATTTGAAGAGATAAGGGTCCAACCCAATTGCGCCGGCCTGGCCACCCACAGTAGAATAACCGTGAGAGTATAAATATGCAAAAGATAAAAATAGGAAAAAAATGGAGGAAATGTATAACACTGAACTACCCCAGCTCACACCTCTGCATTAAGAAATCCCGGAGCAGGTAGAAACAGGTGTAAGCCCTTTTATTCTGCTGCGTGTGTTTGTGTGTGTGTGTGTGTGTGTGTGTGTGTGTGTGTGTGTGTGTGTGTGTGTGTGTGTGTGTGTGTGTGTGTGTGTGTGTGTGTGTGTGTGTGTGTGTGCGCGCACGCGCGTGTACATGTTCTGGCTGTCCAGTCTTCACTCCAGCTCCCAGTTGGCAGGGTAAAATGGATGGCCTCTGCTATAGATTTTTGGCAGACAAGTCCCCTTACAACCATCTTATATCTTATTACCAACAGCCTCGAACACTCAAATTGATCTTTATCGGTGTGAAAAGAGAAATCTCCACGGCATGGTCGACCTTTATGGTCCTCACCTTTCATTGGTGAATGTTTTCCAGCCGTGAGTGCGGTGTATGTGAGTGTTAGGCCGGTCCCATGCCAGTGGAAACTCTCTGAAACACACCAACAAGCTTGATGGAGAAGAATTTCTAGTGCAGTAAGCATGTCCAAGGTGATAGCCTGAAGTTGTACTTAGATAGGAATGAAATGAGATTTTTTTTTTTCTTCTTTTTGTGAATCAAGAAGGAACCATGATGCTACCGCTGCACCTGCTGCATCAGGCTAATTTGCCTGCTATGAACCGCCATAAACATAAGTTGTCACAGCCATGGGCATTTTGTCATCCAGGAGAATAAATTGAACTTCTGTTGGCAGGGAATTTATTTTAGTGGAGAAGCGATGAGTGGGAGAGACGTTTCTTTCAGCAGCTGAAGTGCACGGTTATTATTGAGAGCTGACAGATCACCTCTCCAAGCATTCAGAACATTGTCATTTCATAAAAAGCAGAAGGATGTTAGAGGTCATATGAATAAAATGAACATAAACTACAATTGCTTTTTTTTTGGCAAATGTTCTCTACAAAGTTTTATTATATAGTCCTATTAACCCTAACGCCTGAACCTAGAGACATCTTTTTTTTCCAAATAGAACTTTTTTTTATGAGATTCCTAAACAGTTTATTGAGAAAAGAAATTGTAAGAATGCAGGTTTACTCTAAACATTTGCTTATTTTTAAAGACAGCAGGTTGCTGCTTCGAATACACTAGTTTTTTTTGGCAAGCTGTTGTGGGGTTTCATTTTAGAGCTGAATTAGTCACCTTGCAAAAACCCCAAGTGTCATGGTTATTGCTTGTTAGCACTCTGCCGCCTCCCACCTGCTTCGCTGTAATCAAACTCATGCGTTCCACCTGTTATCTGCTCTATTTAAATGTGACCGTCCACAGCAAAACCATGAGCAAGTCTCCCTGGGGTCGTTTTGAGTTATTTACAGATTCAGAAAAAGTTAGCTTTAAGCTTTCCAACGAAGTCAAACTTGTGGAAATCAAATACAATTTGAAAAAAGATATGAGCTTTTGAATGTTGGCACTGTGCAAAGAAGGTTAGGGAGAAAACAAGCCTCGAAGTTTCTTTAGACTCACCACAGGCAGGGGGTGTTAACAAATACTCTGGATTTGAATTACTTTGCATACCTTGCTGCAACACATACCACCCCTCCAGTGGCTGTCAATAGAGGGTCCAAATCAACGCACAGCAGTGTTTTGTTTAAGTATAGATCATTTACAGCTCTGCATTACAATATTTGTGTTAGATCTGTGCATTGATCAAACATTTTTAACTGTTCAGAAAATTACAAGACCAGATTTAATAGTAACACAAAGACACATACTCATACAAACAAAAAGCAAAGTAAAAAAGACTTAAGCAGTTATTATTTACAAAATTGGTAAATGTCAAAGTTTTACAAGTTTTTTGTATCTCTGCATGTTTTTGTGTCTGCAAGTTGCATAACACACAATGGTTTTGTTGCTTTTTAATTGCTCGTTCAGTGTTAATTTTTTTAAAGGAACTTTTCAAAAAGTGTTTTATGGCCACTTGTTAAAATAACATTTCTCATTCCCTTAAAATAAAAAATAATCTCATGGAGCAATCTTCCAGGTTTAGCAGCAATCAGTCATACAAAAGAAGAGATTGTTAATTTCTAGCTCCAAGATCGCGGTTTAGGGGTTGGTGATGCTGATTATACTGGAATGAATAAAGATGTTCACGCCTATACACTATGTTTTTCGTACTATTAAGCTAAGCTTACAGTTCAAACAGGAGAAATATATATTTTTAAGATAAGCTGCCACTTAAATCATGTTTGGATATTACAAATTAAAGGTTGAATGATACATGGCTTTAATTTCAGTATGATACATCGTAATAGTTAAACTTTTCAAACTCATCCCATGTCCAATGAGTCCAATGTTTTGCCGCTTTCTTTCTGCGGCTAAATAATCCATCCTTCCATCCTCAGGAGAAAGTTTGCGGGTTCAAAATTGTGCCCTAAGTGCACCAATGCACCGTAGTCCTAAGTGTTCTTCGTCTCCCTCATATACAAAATAGTAATAGTAATAAATAATCCCTTCGCAAAAAAAAATAACCCTTCCCGAGTTTTGAAAGGTCTTTTAGATGTAACAAAAGACCATGATTATGATTATCAGTGGGAAAAGTATTTCCTATAAATGTGCTCCTGGTCTATTTATTTCGTTTCTCCACTACCAGCGCCTGTAGTGGGAAAAAAAATGGTTTTCTCCAGGGGGGTTTGTCTATTCAAGTTCTCCCTACCAGAGCTATTATGTAACATTTTGGTGTGTCGGTGTGTTTGCATAATGTAAGAATGACTCATTTTGGTTCTGTTTCATAGGAACGTGTTTAGAAATACCTGGAGAAATTGAAACCCTAAAAGCAGACTTGGTCTAATAACTGAGACCTGCATATGTTTCATACAGTATGTGGCGTATACGGGCCAAGTGATTAGTTTTCACCATGGTGTTTACCTCTTTTGTGTTGACATATTGTTACAGTTTGCAGCTACCACCACTTACTTGAAAAAAATGTGAAAATGTATGTTTTCTTTTCTCATTGTTATGACGTTTCTGCTGCACAGTCACACACAGTACGGAGGTGTGACATGGATAACAAATTCCTTACATATGTATAAAATATAAATTATAATCTAACTGAAAGCCCCCTATATTTAGAAGCACAGATGAGATGACAGTAATGAAGGATGTGAAATAATTTCTTTCTTGAATTAAATCACAAAGAAAAAAACAAATACTTATTCTAAAAAAATGAGCAAAAAGAGAATAAATGCGGCAAAGAAGAGCTCCTCTCTGACACAGTATCAGACTTGTAAGGTGTCAAGCAGTGCTGCTTCACTAACACAAACCTGTTTTTTCCCCAAGTCCTTATTTCCTGTTATTTGTCTACCACCAGGAGTTTTTAACATCATTACACCTTATTCAGTTGTCTCTCTCCTGGATCTTGGGTTCATTAAAGCCCTCCAGGTGTTCTTTAATACAGAGTTGCAAGGGAAACATATATGAGACCACCATCAGCTGAGAAACATTTTGCTACACTACATTACACTAGTCTTTAGTTGCAGGCAAGCTCACGGTGCTCTGAATTATAGCCTCCAACGGTTCTCAGATCTATGAAGAAAAAAAAAAAGGAGCCAGTGGTGTAATATTTGATGATGGAGCATGCAGGAGGAAAAAGTAATAAATCACTCGTGGCTCTTAACATCTCTCAGCAAACCCACAGTGCTGTAGGCTGACAGCAGATGGGGGAGATGAGGAGAGATACTAAAGACAAAGAGACAAGAAGTGGATGAGGTTAGGTGGAGAAACAAGGTAGAAATTAAACCCCAGACTTCCATCACAGTACATACATTTCAAATAAGTCCATTTAATTCACAAAAGCTGTTCAGCAGAAATGCAAGATATATTTTTTTATTACCAAGTATAACAGAAAGAAACAATGTTGGAATTATGTCATTAGATGTTTTTTTCCCCCCATGTTTATCCTTCTTTTTAACTAAGTGTCCATGAACAACAACTTTTCTGTTTGGGTCGCTGTTCTGACCTTCCAAAGTTCCATCTAAGCCTAGGCAGATGGTAGCTATTCTCTTTAATGCAGCTGCAGTCCACCTGCCATCACTCTCCAGGTTCCTGTTCAGTAATCGCCCTCCTCAGTAGTTAATACTTCTTGGTCTCAGTCAGTCCTTGTCAGAATCTCAAGTAGCCACTACTCCCTATTACTCACCTACGTTTTCACTCTCTGCTTTTTTTGCCCTCAGTCTCATTAGGTTTTTTATCTCCAACCTGTGTTTGCAGTCCTTTCTTTCCTCAACCAGCAGTTTTTCTTTTTGTTCTGGACTTCACTACCAATGACTACATCATAAATAGTGTAATCTTCGGTATGCAGTATTGTTCTATTTAAAATTAAGCGTAATTCACAGGCCTAGGTATCTGGATATGTCATACAGACATTTGATTTATAGGAAAAATTAAGACAATGTGTAGGTTTTTCTTTCATTATGTCTTTCATTATGTTAGTGTCTAATGTGGTACTTTAATGCACATTTGATGCCATCCAAAGACCATACAATTTTATGCCATCCAAAGACCAACATTTTTAACTTTTATAAGTTAATTTACTATTACAAGATCCATAAATTAAATAAAAGTTCTGGTCATTGAGACTGCCATAAAAATAATCCACATGCATTCATTATTTTTTTTACTGTACTACCATTACTTTTATCTTTTTACTTAAAACACAGTTATATAAACGTGATAGCAGCATATGCAACCACACAATAAATGGTCTGGTAATTCTTTCATTTAAATAATTGTCTTATATTTGAATGTACTGTATTTCGTTTTTTACTTGGGATTTGGCATTGGTTAACTATTTAGGTGCACACATTTAGTTGACTCATTTTGTCATTTCTTGCTTTTTTGGTTTACTTCAAATTAATATACTTTTCATTTGAGTTGCCAGTTCCTGGGAGGCTGCCAGGTGGGTGTGTCTAGTAAAGGCAAGGAGCCCCCAGCTGCAAAGGATCTCCTCAATGGCACTGAGGCCTAGTTGGACTCTTCCACTTGGTTTTAGAAGGGGTGTAGGAAGGGTTTAGGTCTTTTTATTTGGTTTTGTTTTATGTAATTCAATTTGGGAAGTTTAATTATTTAAGTTATCTTTCTCATAGGTTGCCCATTTAGTATTGTACTGATTAGTTTGGTCTTTTGTTGTGGTATTGTTTGGGTAAATGAATTTAATGTTCCCCTCCTGAATCAAAATGGTCTGATCAACCAGTATACATGTTTCCCTTGTGTCTCAGTTTGGGATGGTCTGTTCCTGTGTCAGGTTTGGGTTATGTTAATTTTTTATTTTTTTCCCCCTTTATGGGCCCTTTTTTGTTAGAAGTTTGAATTATTTTTGGTAAATAAATTTGTTACTATTTTTTTTTTCCTCAAAGACTTCCATGTGCTTCTCTGATTTTTTCGGCTCGGTCGCTCACAATAAAAAAAGAGTGAAAGAAAACAGTTGACAACAATGATAAAACAGAACTGAAATTTAGTCAAGAAACTGGTTCAATAATTTGCAAACAGATTTATTAGGGCAGATAATTATTAAAAACTAAGTTTTACTAGTTACTTTCCAGCCAGTTGTTGAAATGCATCCATACAATAAGAAATCTTTTTAAATATTTGCTAAACTCGATTACTAAAAATAACTTGATTAAACTTGTTAAATTCTGTGGCATGTTGACTTAATCTTTAGACTAAAGCAATATTTATTTATTATTTAAAGGAAAGTACAAAACTTCAGCATAACCAACAGCCAAAAACAACATCCATCCATCCATTTTCCAACCCGCTTAAACCCCTAATGGGGTGACGGGGGTGCTGGTGCCTATCTCCAGCGTTCACTGGGCGAAAGGCGGGGTAACAAAAACAACATAAGAATTTAAAATACAACAATCCAGAACAATGATTCTTTCATACATCTAAAACCTATGTGTTCAGACTTTTTAACCCATAATACGGCTGATTATCAGGGGTTCAGTTTCACAGCCGCAGTTTCACAGCCACAGTTTTTAACCATGCAAAACACGGTCAGTGAGGTTGACCTATGCTCCAAGGTACAGAACTTAACAGTTATTTTGAAAACTTCATCTGTGAGAAGCATCTTTGCCTCTGGCTGAAGTCCAGTAATCTGTCCTGTCTTGACATACTTGCAGCCATTAAATTGTGCATGCAAAATGACAAGATGCTTCCCTATTCGCATTTCCCTAAATTTTTTTTTTTTTTCCCAAGAAATCATCTGCATTGTCATCAATGTTAAAAAGAAACAAAAAATAAAAATGTTATGTTTTAGGGCATAAAACATTACTGAAATAGTACTAAAAAATTTAGATTGATTCAAATGAGGGGCCATGCAACCCTTTTTCCCTGACAACCACTGTGTCTTGGCAATGATGGCCTCAAGGTTGAGCAGCTCAGTTTGTGTTCAAGTTTGACTTTACCATTAGGATGGCTGCTAAACTAACTACAGCTGATTACGAACCTAAATTCTTGCTCCAAAAAAAGAAACTTCCCTTGTCATAAGATATGCATTATGAGAGCTGGTAACCATTTCTAAGTTTATGTAATCATTCATAATAAAACCTATTAAAATCCTAATAAAAATATTTTGGTAAGATTTGTTACCAATAGAACATTTTATGTTTTAGGAATATCAAGTCTTTATTCGTTATTCCATGTTGCATTTACAAAGAAATATACTTAACCAAATGTAAAATTATCTGGATGGCCAGTTTTTTAGAATACAAATAAAATTCCTCTAAATCATTTTATGCCCTCGAAGGACCCAAAGGTCCCAATAGACAGCTATATTTATTTACGTATTTACTTGTCACTTGTTCTGCAGTCATAAAAAAGAAGATTAACTTGTTTTAGACATGCAAGCTGTGACACCTCCAGTGGGGCTAATCACACAATCTTAATTTGTCACAATATGCTCCAATAAACACAGATGCATATAATCTTACCATACGGTCCTGCTCCGTGGTGAATTGGTACAGCAACTGGAGACAGCAGGCAGGTGGATAATTCAAGGGTTTTTTTTTTTTCTACAGAGAAAATGATCCTATCTTTGGTCTGATGCAGTAGCTTTGTTGCCTAAACCTTACTTACCTTACCTAAAACAATGCTTAAAGAAACACACACACACACACACACACACACACACACACACACACACACACACACACACACAAACGTTTTAGACAGTTTTCCAGTTCTATAAATAGGTATAATGCAACTATTTAAAGAAGCTTAGTATCTTATTATAAACGTCTTTGTCATTATTGTGAGCCTTATCGCCACCTACTGGCACAGCCCTGACACGAAAGCCTTTTTTTTATTTCCAATCCCGCAGATTGTATAGGTGCAGATTCCAAAACTAGGAAAATGTATCCATTTAAAGAGGATATCTTGAATAGAGTATAATTCAGGCCTAAACCAAGCATTGACTATCAACTGTCAAAGACGACATAGTCCAGTGTAAAATGTCTTGATTCGAACCTGTTGCTCAGCAAATGGCTCCATGCATCAGCAGCACTAATCATGTTTTATTTAACGATATAAAAGAATAAAGGGTGAAATTCCACATCTGACATGATGGTTACATTTCCGTGCTCTCTGCACGTCGTGGTTATGGAAAAACCCAAAGGAAGCATGTGTGAAAGGGATGAACGCAGGGCAGAATAAGTGAAAGTGATGAACATGCAGATCATCATGCTGACAGACAGACAGACATTGTCGCTGGGCCACCTCGCCATCCATGAAGGCGACGTCACTAATGGGACTGTCAGGCCGCGGTCAGAGGCCCTAATCAGCACTTAGACAAACAGCGTCTGCTAACAGCACTCCATGCGCCACATACTGCTTTAGACACAGAGCTTTCATCAAGGCTTAGTGAGCCTTGTCAGATACTGTTGGAGATAACTTCTGTGTGTGCGTTTAAATGTCTGGTTATGTTGGCGGGCTGGATGAGCAGACTGAAGGGCTTACCCCTGCTGAAAGGGCCTCTGCGGAGCTGCAGATGTGTTGTCACATTAAAGAAATATTGAACTTCAGGAGAGATTTACTCTGGCTATGATGTAATCTAAGATATCCTCTGTCTCTTTATCTGTTAATCCATGTCTGATAGTAAAAAGAGCTTTTTTTTTTTTTTTACATGGCAAAACGAATCTAAAAATCTTCCCACATATATTTGAAGAATCTTTACCAACCATTTTTATCTTTTTTATTGAAATACTAGCTTTTTCAGCGCCGTCAAGCAGAAATGGGGGATATTTGAGATCCATTTTCAAGCACTTTTTTATGTTTCTGATTTAACTGGAAGCTTAGATACCTAAAACGAAATCCTTTATTTAAAAGGCAATCTTATACTTTACTGTTAATCCCCAAAACCACCTGGTTTTAATCTAACAGGATCATTCAAAACTTTCAAATTTCCAATGATGACAGAATAACTCCCTATTTTCCTGCCTGGCTCAGCCTAAGACCTGAAACAAATTTTGAATACATTACAATATTTTAAATTGCAAGCAATTCAACATTGTTTGTCCCATGTCGGAGCGTCTTAGTCTCAAAGGCCCCAGGAGTTTAGCCTCTGACACTGGAGATCATTAAGTGTTCCTTCAGAAACTGAAATCTTGTCCTGAATCGCTTGTTGTTGTACTTATTTGATTCTCCAGTTGAATTAAAAAAAAAAAAAGTAATGTTTTTATCTGGGCATCAGATGGCTTGGTTGCACAGAATGTTACAGTTTAGGCTCATTTCCCAAAAACATTAAAACCATAGTCTCTGCCTCAAGGGGAGGAGTTTAAGTATCTTGGTGTCTTGTTCACAAGTGATGGTAGGATGGAAGGAGGGATGGAAGGAGGGATGAAAGGACGGAGGGACTTTGGGCTTTGTCTGCAGTAATGTGGGCTCTGCTCTGGCCTGTTGAAATGAAGAAAGAGCTGAAGCAGAAAGCACTATCCCAGGGGGATAACAGATCTCACCGAAAAGCATGAGTTGGTGGTTTGGACATCTGATCTCAGATCTCACTGGAGGATTGATGGATGGATGGATGGATGGATGGATGGATGGATGGATGGATGGATGGATGGATGGATGGATGGATGGATGGATGGATGGATGGATGGATGGATGGATGGATGTGGGATTGACTTGTTATGGTAGTTTTTTTATTTGGTGTGTTGTTTGTTCTTGCTTCGATTAGTTAAATATTATTAAACAAGATATTGAACAAAGATATCCAATGCTGAGATGAATGTTTGTGTTTTTATTTTGCATTGCACATATCATTGTAATTCTCCTGATACGTCTTTGAGACTACTCGATAATGCAGCTGCTAGGCTGGATCCCAAAAAAATTGGCACTTGTTAATCCAAAATGTAACTAAAGGTCTACAAAACTGGTCCAAAATCACTCTTTTTTTATCTCACTCTCTTTTTCCACCTTTATGGAACAGCAAGCATCATTGCTCATTTGGAGTGTTGCACCATCAGTTCAGGTGGCGCTGCAGTGGTTTAAAAGATCACTTAACTTATCTGGCCCGCAGCATACACCCCAGACCTTCTGATGCTGTGCTACACGTCAAACAGTAGCGTTCACACACCGGACCTCTGCCAAGTGCTGTGCACCTTTGTGAGCTGCCTTGATGGAAACAATTGAAAACACTCTACTGCTAAACTGGGATGGTCAAATACAGTGTGCAAAGAGCTAGACAGTAGTTTTACTCAGCTGCACCGTCTTTTCTTTAGTGTTTTTTAAACATGTTTGTATCCTATATATATATATATATATATATATATATATATATATATATATATATATATATATATATATATATATATATATATATATATCTTGTGTGTATGGGATTGGTGAAGTAGTATATTCCTTATATTTTTTTACCCATTTTAGTTTTGATTGGAAGGTTACAGATACCTTCCAGTTTAACGAACTGCTAACACAGTAATTTGGTGCATTGTAAATTAATACAACAAGGCAGATTGTGAAGATGCTTAGGATTAGCTCAGTAGTTCAGTGTCTGCATAGTCTGATAAAGTATCGAGTTTAGTAAAGATTTTCCAGACTTTAATAAGTAAAGACAAATAATACTAAGTATAAATTGTCTAAAGGTTCAATTTATCCATCATTTCCATCCAGCTATCAATTCTCCTTCCCCATGCATGGAGCTGCTGCAGAGCTGGAGAGCTCTTTTAGTGACAGACTGCTGCACCCTAGATGGTCTAAGGAACATTTCTGCAGGTTGTTCCTCCCGGCTGCAGTCAGGCTTCATAATCTCTGCTGCTCACAACAGACATAATAACTGTTCACATCATGCTAATTGTTGCACAGGTTCTGATCTGACCATTAATCATTTACACTGTTCCCACATGCTAAGGAAAATTGCACATGCCTTAGCCAGGGATGCTGCTGCACTATTATGCATATTGTGAATTCTATTATCATGTGTTATGTAAATAGACTGGAGTTTATTCTCCACTGTCAAATGTTTTTTTCCTCTGTGCAATGTTTACTCTGGTATTTACCTTTATCTTCTACTCTTAGTGTTTTCTTAGAGCTAACTTTAGAGTACACTGGTTTGTTTTCTCTTTTTTCTTCTTCTCTTCTTTTTTCATTGCTAATAATCAGGTGTAACTGTGTGTTTACCACTGTCACATGTGACTTTCCCCATTGAGAGACAATAAATCTTATATTATCTATTCCTAACTTCCATCCATCCATCCGTACAAAAGGACACCCAGCTCTTGAAATTTGGGAGCTGGAAATTTTGGTGCTTTACAGTGTTGGTGCCTTTAGGTTAATTATGACTTGTTGGGTCTCTAAACATCATCTCCATAGATAATTTTGCTTTACGGGGGCAATCTGAAAAACCAAATCCAAGGGACTGAAGATAAATGGTTTATTTTTATTTGCATCTTGATTCTCAGGCTGTTGCAGCTCGTTGTTGTGGTCAAGTTGATGACCGTGCTACCGTCGCATCTTTCGCAGGGGAGTCTAAGTGTCGTAGCACCGCAGAGCATTTAAACTATGCTTACACCCACTTTACACGTACCCCTTCCTCTCTGTCTCAGCCATTTAAAACCACTGCCTTCTCACTTCCACAAAAACATCCAAATTGTGTTGCCTGCACCTCTCCCCCTCTCCCGAACAAGCACATTGACAAACAAATGCTGTTCCTCTGCCACCTCCTACCCCCTCAAAGTCTACAAGCAGAAGCAATCCTGCTGAATTAAAGTCTGGCCCTTCATTCCCCAGAAAGTTGAGCAGTTTTGTTGTTGTTGTTGTTGTTTTATATATACTCAATTTGCTCCAGCTGGAAGCTGGCAGAGTGTCACCCGGCTGCTGTGAATCACCGGGTACAACAAGCTGCGTTTTGGGTGCCTACGAAAAGGTGTCTTTGTGCGCGCATACGGAGTGCAACTGCACGGCACATCTGAGACGATATGCCTGTCACAAACATTCGCTTAGGCACGTTGCTGTATTCTATTTTGTAGTTTGGGGAGTTTAGAACGCGTCACACAGACCGACACACAGCAGAGGCACATTGTTTGTCTTGCGTCTCTTTCAGTTTGCTCTGTGCTGCCTCTAATTCTGTTTATCGTTTCTCTTCATACTTACAATTGGAGCGATCTGTCCAAAGCTCTGCTTTTTTTTTTTTTTTATGCGGCTTTCCATGTCACTGCTTTCCCATTTACTAAACCAGTGCCTGCCCTAATTTCCAACATTCTCAGATCAGTGGGAGCTCATGATTATGCTCCATAACCATGTAATGTTCATCTCAGCCAGGCACGTTTAGAAGGTTAGGCATGATTTGCCCTCTTTTTTGTCTGCTGAACAATGGAGCGTGTACGTCGGTGTCCCCTCTTTCCTCTGGTTGGAGCTGCATGAGTGATCCACTACCTCCATCTAGTGGCTGTGTCTCAATGCGCCTCTCCTCGCCTGAGCTCTATGGGCGTGCATTCATGGTATTTCTAAAAAGGATGGAGGAGAGCAGGGTTCAGGCTAGGAGAGGAGGGAGCCTCGGAGGTGTCAAGCGAGGCATTTAGTTTTAAAACCGGTGTTAAAAAATGAGTTTGATGGTGTCAAGGGCTGAAGTCATGGTGCTTTAATCTCAAAGATGAATGGTGATTTAAGGAGTCAATGTTTCACCAAGAGGCCTGATGAAATGCAATATAACGAGGATCTGCAGGGCTGCGAGAGGCAGGAAATGAAGGCTTTTGCTCCGAAAAGCGGTAATATATTCGCACAAACATGTGAAGATTACGTTCTTAAACGTCTTTTTACCCTCTTCCCTCCATGTGTTTCTCTTGTCTCCTCTTCTCTCGCACAAATTCATGGGAACTTGAAAGCATATTTTTGTAAACAGAAGGACCGACTTGAGTCACTGAGTGGCGGATGAACAGGAGATGCGTCTCATCGCCGAGTGTGGGAGGAATGGGTGGATAGAGTGGTATTATAGGAATCTGAAAAGCTCTGAGCTCCATCTGTTGTGTACCATGGAGCTGATGAGTCATCTGGCCTGATATAGCGCGGGTCAAAAGAGCCCCGAATTCCAAACTTTATACCCACACACTGATTGGCTCAGATGAACAAAAAGCTGCCTCACGGTGTCAGTTTGTTTCTTTGGCTTACGCCTATCAGGTATAAGACGGTCATGAAGGTCATATTAACATGTTTCACACTTATTTTGAATAAACCTAGTTTATATATATATATATATAAATCATAGTCAACAAACTGTGACCAAACATTAAAGTAAAAGCAAGCTATGGAAATCACTTAACTTTATTATAAGACCAACAAAAGGTGAAGATTCTAAACATAATGATAAAAATCTAATTGTGTACAACATATGTAAGATTATCTTGATCTGTTCACAACCGACTATGATACCAAATTTTTCTTTTTTTGTATTTATCATGTGTATTGGAAGGTTGCAGGGTGCCACAGTTGTCAGCGCTGTCGTATTACAGAAGGGCTCTGGGTTTAAAGGGGCCTAGTCACAAATTTTGACCTGAGAAGAAAACACAAAACATATAATATTCATCTTCAAATTAAACATACGGCAAGCCTTTGTCCTGATTGTGTTTACTTCATCCTTTTTGAGCCTGAAAAGAGCTTTGCGCTGGAAGCGATATGGACACACGAACATTGTTGTGACATCTGCCAGCAGTACCGCTGAACTGTCAGAAAGCAAGATGGCGACGGTTGACGCAGCTTCTGTAAGTGCCAGTAGACCGACATACAATACCTCGCAATAAAGTGACAGCTCGGTGTGATTGAAGACCAACCTAATCTACAGGGTTCCAGTTTTGTGGTCTTGTTGTGGTAAATATACACCAAGACGCAAATTTTACTGACAAATAGAGCAAAAATACAATGTAAAACACATAAATAACATACAATAAGCCAACAGGGCATGAGGATTTATTCGGAAAACCTTTGTATGCAACCAGTGAGCTGCTGGTGTCAAAATTAATATACATGGTACGTGTTTTGACCCCTTTAAATTTTGCAGAGTTTGCAGAAAAGGTACTCTGTTAGGTAAATGGGTCTCTCTAAATTGCCCTCAGGAGTGAGTGTGCTCACTTGTTGGTGTACATGTATAGCTGCTTGTCCTGTGTTGCCTTGTGATACACTAGCAACCTGTCCAGGTGTACCACGCCTCTCGCCCAATGACCACCAGAGATAAGCACCGGACTTTCCAAGACCCTGCGAGGATGAGCAGGTAGAAACAATGGCTTGATGGATGTTTATCGGTGGTAAAGCCTTTTAAATGTAAAGGACAATACGTTCTTGAGACCGTTATTGGAGTCGGTGTCCTCATTCCGTCTCAGGGTGGAGTAAAATTTACCGGCCTTGTTGGGCATCACAAAATTCGATTTTGTGATGCTCAAAAGATTGTGGTGCACATTTGTGGTTTTAACATGGGAGTCATTTATTGTCATGCTTTTGACAGCACTGCTCCAATCCATATTGCATCCTGTCACTTCTCTGGCTGAAACATTTTAAGATAAAAGCAACGAGCCCTGTCAGCACAGGTAAAAAAAAACAAATGCCCCTTGCTTGAGATCAGTATGTTCTGGCTTGCAGTAGGATTGGGCTTCCAGCTGAGGGTAAGCACACACACATCCCAACTGCTTGTACCCACATATGAAACATACCTAATGTAATCACGACGGCACATTCACCTTCTAAAAAAGGGAAAAAAGTCAGAAATCAGAGATGCGTAGAAACAGAACTCTTTACACAAGTGTAAAAAAGTTGCACAACACAGAAAATGGATGAGGGTAGTTACTGTCCAGCAAAAATTGGGTCCAAAGTTGTATTACTGAAAGGTCAAAATATGAAGGGAAATGTAATGAGGCGATTTTTTTTCTTTGTACTTTCCCTGTATCCCTTTCCTAGTGAGACGTCTGGCTCTTTCAGTACTTTTAATATGTGTATATTTCTCTTTGTGGGCAATTTCCTAACCATTTGTCTTCAAACCAATATATAGCTTGTCAAAAGCAAAAAAAAAAGGACGTCAACTCGTGTAGAGTCGAAGCTGACAGCTGTTTAGTTGCTTTGATAAGTGTGTCTGTGTAACTTTCAGTTTAAAGAGAGCCAAGGCTCTTTGGAAGGACATCAAAATACGAACAAAGAGGAGACACTTTGTAGCGTGCAAAAGCAGAGCAAGTCTTGGAAAATGTGAGGAATGTCATCTGTTCTGTTTTACTTCTGTGATGCTATGATTGAAAATGCTAAATACTAGCACAGTCTTCCAGTGTTTTTGTTGTGTTGGGGAAACATGTTTGGTCCAAGCATGCGGTGTTATGAAAAAGTGTTTGGCCCTCATAGTTTTTAAATAATTTTAATTTCTTAAGCAATAAACCTACCTATACAGTTAGGTTTTTTTTCCCCTATTGCTAATCATCCAACGTTTGAGGTAAGCAACACGGAGTCTTTTATTCCACTTTGGGAATCATTCTGGCCAACTCTTCTTTGAAGAATAGTTTGAATATAGTCACACCGGACAATTTGCAAGCATGAAAAGCCTGTTTTGGTCACATCACAGCATCTCAAACAAATTTAGGTCCTTACATTGACCAAGCCAATACCCAACACCTTAAATTTTATTCTTTATTGAAGCCATTTGAAGGTGGGCTTGCATTTTTCTGTTGCATTAACCAAGTGTGCTTGAGTTTAAGATCAAAAACTGATGTCCAGAATTTTTTTTATTTTTTTTTTATTAGTTTATTTGTCAGGGACAATGCAGCGCACATTATTACATTCATAATTGTAATAGGCAGAGCCATAACAAAATGTGTAGATGTGTTGCATGAAAGGTTTTAGCCTATAGGCTAATTTGCAACCCCAATCCCCAGTCAGGCCTTTATAAAATACATTTTCCTAAAACGTAGCTCACATTGCACAATCATGTATATAAAATACATTATAAAAGACAACCATGAACATTTTACACAATCCTAACAACATTACACAAAACAACACCTCACATCCAACATAATCATAATGACTCAATGTTCACATATTTGATTTTCTTTCAGCCAATGTTTCACCTTTCTATTAAATGTTTTCAGGTCAGTTTCTTTTTTTATTTCCGTTAGTAAATCATTCCAAAAACGGATCCCTATCACTGAGAAACTTGACTGTCCAAAAGTGGTTTTGCGCCCCTCTGCTATACAGTTGCCACCCGCTGCTCTCCTAGTGTTAACTCTCTGTGTATTTATTTTTGTCACAAAAGGACAGAGTATGGCTGGAGCTATATTGTTTGTGCATTTAAAAATCATCTTAAGAAAAGAAAACTTAATAAAACTATCAAAATCTAAAAGCTTATATTTCTGTACAATCAAACAGTGATGCCACCTAGTTGGTTTCTGATCCATAATTTTCAATATATTCTATATTATTATTCAGTAATGTCGGGCTAAGAGCTAAATTCAAAGTTGTCTCAATTAAAGCAAGTTGTCCAGGTCCTGATGCAGCAATGCAACCCCAGAAGATAAGCGTACAACTACTATGTTTGACTAAAGCTCCATATTTTTGTTGATTTATGAACATTCAGGTGAGGCCTATAGTGCTTTAGATGTAGTTCCGGGTTCTTCTGTATCCCCCTGGATTTAAAAAAAATTATAATTTTACAACAGGGCAGTCATGTTTTCACATGGTGCCAGGTAGGGTTAGGAGAGCTTATTCCATCAATAAATTAAATAATTTGAAATAAGTTTGCATAACCTAAATTTTCTGTAAATTATCTTTGTCTGATATTGAAATGTGTTTGACCTGAAGAATTAAGCGTGATAAAAAGCAAAAACAGAAGAAGTCTGTAAGGGGCACACGTTTTTTCTGAGAAATCTGTTGGTCAGAGAAGTGTGAAAAAGCTGGAATAAAAGACAATGCTGCCAATTTAAAAAAAATAACTTGTGTACTGATATCAGGAGATTCCCTTCCTTAGGCTGACACCTAAGTTATGCAGACTAAATATACACAAATATGCATGTGAAGGAAACAGCAGTCCTGCCAATAGCTCATGTACCAGGCGCCTCCAAATACCAGGTTTAACCTTCACTTTCAAGTACAGGTAGAGTTATGCATTTCCCTATTGGTGGTGATCTCATCCTCGCATTTAAAGGTCAGGCCTGCATTTCCTCATAATGATTCCACATTGGAGCTTTTGTGGCACTCAGAGTCATTGCTGGGACAAAGACCACTGAGAGGTGGCTATATCTCAGGTAATGAAACACGCTAATGTCTCACTTCCGACAAGCTTTATCACCCAAATTATAATTCATAAAACAGCAGCAGTGTGTAAGGAGAAACTTTACGGCTCTTTTTGTTCCTATAAGTTCAAACTATTAAACATATTCCCTACCTGGGTGAGCGTAAACGTAACCTACATGCCTAACAAGGCTGTTCGCTCTGGGTTCTGGGTTGCTTTCTGTCTCTACGATGATGAGAACAGTCTTTGTGCACAAGGCAACAACAGGTGTGTCCAGGCTTGGAGAAAATTAGCCTTTAGAAGTAGTTTGTGTCCCGAGACACTTTACAACACACAATAGTGTCCTATTGATGCAAAGTTCTCAGAGGGTCCTGAGACTGAACAAGTGATGTTATTCTCTTAAAAGAGAATAACATGTCTCGCCTTCATGCAAGCTTCTAGCAGGAGCTCTGAGAATATCCTTAACTTGGCTCTAAAAAGAGAAAAGTTATCCTTTGTCTCTAATCCAAATTAAATGGCATTTTCCTCCAGTTGAAAACAAAGATGGCAGATTGACGAATTGATGGTCAGCTGAGTGATTTCTGCACATAGGACCATAAATGAATGTAACCACATTGGAAGCACACCATATCAAATAAAACACCCACATCTGACTGCTGAAGACAAAATAAAAACATTTAAAACAATGTGAGCAGGTACCTCCACGTTTATGTTCCTTATTTTATGTCTCATCTTTGTGAAGATTTCATATGTTGTTATGGTTTCACATCTAAAGTCTTTTTCAGTGTAGCCTCATGTTCATCTTTTTTGCATATTGTCCTGTTTAAAGTGAAAAAGACACAAACTGATCCTTGATTTCTGTAAAGCTTTGACTTGCCAACACCAATTTGGCCAAATTCCAAATTTCAAGAGCCATCATGAACCGCATCCAAAATATCTCTTTTTAGCCTTCCAGCCATGAGCAGCATTCATTATTAATATTAAGAGCAGAAGGGGTGACACACAAGTGTTGGAGTGAGCAATCACTGTAAAGTAGTGTTTTACTCATTTAAAACAACTAATTATTTAAAGATGACACTTTAGTCTCTTTAATATTTTATATTGGAATATTTGACATGGTCAGGTAGGTTAGCATAGCTACCTGTAAACAGCAGAATCAATGCTTTTTCCATAGAAAATATAGATCTGTGCCGTGACTTAGAAATTTCCAGAAATCTGCCAACAAGTCCAGCATTTCCCAAGTCCGCAACAGAGAAAGGTTGAAAGCTCAAAAGAATGAAACCAGGAAATAAAGCTAATAGTTTTACATTTAAAGGGTAATAAAAAAGATCAAAGATAACAGTTTCTTATCACAGCCCATGATTAAATAACCTTGTGGCCGAAACCTGAACTCAAAGCTTCAAAACAATCAATAAAACCTGTGAGATATTTTTCTGATGCAATTTTGCTTTTTAAACATAGTTAAATGTTTGCTACAAATATTGTTAGTATTGGATAAAACAACTGTATGTTCATTTTGGGAACAAAACAACTTTTTAATTTGCAGCATAGAGATTTTTTTTCTTAAAACAGTAAGTGTTTATACCCCATAAACTTGTTTTTTCTCTTATTGCAATGACAATTCAACATTATTTAGTAGGATTGCGTCTATACATTCTTTTTACATTATTCAATGACTTAGTACCATGTGCTAGGATCTATTAGTTACATCAGAGAATAATAGATGTTCATGAGCGATGCACTTCTCTGAAGATTGTGACTGTGTGGTGCTAAGGGAGTGACTGTGGATTGTATGACTGTGTCCTCTGTGTCTGTGACGTCTGCTGCAAACCAAATTTAATTTCGGGATATCGATACAATTGCACTGAACTGAACAAAGCAACACATAAAACTAATCTGGCAATTCACTGTGTCATTTCTTGAGAAATTGTGGTGGCAGCATCATGGTGTGGGCATGCGTCGCTCAGCAGAGACATGGAAGATGATCAGAGTTTATGGGCAGATAGATAGCTGGTTTTATTTTTTCTTCCACCTCACTCTAGTGCACTACCTTGCATTACTCTTTCACATAAAATTCCATTAGAAAAAGGATTTTTGTGCCTGTAATGGGCGACGTTTTAAAAACGGGTAGAAGTGCTTTTAAAAGGCACCGTATGTGGTTCCCACAGTCGGCTTGGTAATCTGTGCTTATTTTTTTTTTTTTTTTCCAATTCCCAAAGTTGCTCAGAAGTGGGGGAAAACTT
This sequence comes from Fundulus heteroclitus, assembly GCF_011125445.2. Taxonomy (NCBI): domain Eukaryota; kingdom Metazoa; phylum Chordata; class Actinopteri; order Cyprinodontiformes; family Fundulidae; genus Fundulus; species Fundulus heteroclitus. Next base: position 312,793 of record NW_023396545.1, on the reverse strand, counting down.
AATGTGATTATTTGTCATCTGTGTTGGGTCATCAGATGTCGCAGGGCCGGGCTGCTCATCCATTCTAATATCCCCCAGCAGCCTGAGCTGACAGTGAGCACTGCTGAACCAAACCAAAACTAAACTGAACTAATCATTGGCAATTTTCCTTGCCCTACAAGGCGCCGCCTTGGCTAATATAACTGCCACATTTAATTTCCGTCTGCCAAAAGGTGGCAAGTGAAGATGGAATGATGAGAGCTGATTAGTTGGAAGTGAGCCAGCTTGACAGGGATGGATTCACGTTTGGGCCGGTCAGAGGTGCAAGGGTGCAGAAATCCTTGGCAGCATTCAGATGCACAAGTCTTTGAATGCAATTTTTGTTTTTTTATTTACTTGCTCTCACAAAATTGCTTTTTATACGTCCATGCATTAACTATTTAACTTCTTATCTCTAAAAGGTTCAAATTTGGTTTTCTAAAATAATACAAAGTCCTCATGCTTTAGAATATGAGAACATCCATGATTTTTATTTTTGCTCGTCAACGTGTTGAACTCCAGTCAGACCTTTTTACCTTCCCTTTGATTGGCATAGCCCTTCACTTCACAAATGTGGAATCAGGACTTTATATATATATATTTTTGATGAAATGACTTCTGAAATAGCAATACTGGACACAACATGTTCTGCTGTGAAGCTGGCGGCAGCGTCAATGGAGACGTTGTTCCCCTATACGTGGTATATTTCCCCAAGCTAATTTTGTTTTCCTCAGGTCGGCTGGTATATATTTGTGGGATGTTATGTTCTTCTGCCGCTCCCCTGAAAGATTCATTTCCCTTTACTTTTACACAGCTGGGTGTGATTGTTAGTTCATTTCTGTGTCAGCGCCCTTCTGCCGTGGTCCGACTGTTTTCTCCATTTCCATTTCCTGTGTGTCTTTTGCTGATTTCACGCAGACTGTTCTGTTTTGTCAGGGTTGGCTTTGCTCTCGGTCCTTGTTCTTAAGGTTGGATATGCTTGCTTTAGTTTTGCACTTAAAGCTTTCTTACCTAATAACTTTGGAGGCAGCAGAAACAACTTATGACCGTGCAGTATGGTTAAGCACCGTTCTGGGTTGTTTGGTTTGATCTCCTCCAACCCTTTCAATTGTTTTCTTAATGCATTGGGTATTTTTTTCAGCTTTTTTTCTTTCTGAAACAACGTAGTACTTTTTTTTTACTCCAGGGACAGACGAAAATACAGGCTTAAATCTAGGTAATCTATATACATCTTTCTAGATTTGTCACTCACCAAGTTGTATATAGACCACATATTTTGTTCTTGTTTTGTTTTTTTGTTTTTTGTATAGTCATCAAGAAGCATCTGGCCGGTCTAAGTTAGTAGGCTTCACCCCGCTTCTTGCCAGAATTAGCATCTTGTCACAGAACCAGCTTTAATGTTAGTCAGCTTAATTGATTAAAAACAGGTTTTGATGTATGTTTGGCACGATTATTCCGTTAGAAAACCCTGACATGACAAAGTTCCAGCCATATGGCCCAAACTGGCACTCTCAGATGAATGGAAATTGGTTGAAAAGATAATGAATGGTTCAAGTGCACCTGAAATAGAAACTGCTGCAGCATCAGTGTCACCGTCTGTGGTCTAGCAAGTATGAGTTCGTTGTAGACTTAAAGGGTGCCGTCCGAGAAATTTGCCAGTGTTCCAAAAACGTTTAAGCATGACTTAAATTTTTAGCTGATCAAATGGAAAAACCAAGTGGCGAAATGTTTTATCAACCGACTTGACTAAGACCGAGTTATTTGGCATAACAAGAAGTCAAGAACTCAGTCCCAATTGTCTAGCATGGTGGTTGTAGCATTATGCTGATGGTCTCTTTCACTGCTTTAATGATGAAGAGGGAAGAACTCTAAATTCATCTTAAAATCAAGTTAGAAAGATCTAAGGAATATTTAACCAGAGATCATAGCTGTGTTTTCAGTTATGACCCTGTGTAGATTAGAGAAAATTCTCAATAATTTCAAAATTGTGCATCCAGTGGTTGCAAACCGCTGAAGCTGATGTTGTACAATGACTCCACCTACAGAAAGAGCGGTTCCAATAAGTCATTGACAGTTCCCGCTTGATATGACTTTTATATTAATGGATTCATGTAAAAGCAGAGATTCCATAAACGACTCCCGTCCACACTACATAAAGTGGATAATGTCTCTTGCTCCATTTGTCCTCCAACTCTATTTCCTTGAGTTCCCCTTTTAGATGAAAAGAGGAGTTGGCAGAGAAACTCTGATTAGAATGGTGATAAGTCTGCGCACATCAACACAGAAGCATAGTGCATAATATTTTCACACTCACTGCATCATCAATTTTGAATAATCTTCAACTGTGTGCATATATTTTCTCTCTTTTTCATCTTTTTATTCAAATTTGGATATCAAATAAAAATATCCCACATTAAATATAGGTGTTACTTCAGTGAAAGGAGATGGACAAAGGTTTCTAGAGAACAACGACCCCACTGGTCTGATTTTCCTGCTTTATGTTCGAGAACAGATGCATTTATGCTCTAATCCATTTTCATTTGAAAGGTAGAGCCAGGGCTTGTACTTTGCTGACTGGAAATTTATCTTGGTCTGATGTTATTGCTGGAGTATTTTTTGTCAAACTTTAAACTCAGAGTTAGAGAAAAGGAAACGAAGCAAAATCAATAAAGCAGTCGCATCAGTGCAGAGTAAACATTTCATTGCTCAACACAGACGCAACGCACAGCCCCAATTATTTACACCCCTGCTCATGTATTCTGCCTATGATGCAGAAAGGATAAAACACTCCAAAAGAATAAGGGAATTTGGGAACACATAAATGCTTTGTAGTTTTTTGCCACAGTGCTACAGAAAAATAAAATCCTCAGTTCAGCTGTTTCATTCCCCCACAGCTTTTTTTTTTTTTCTCAGTGGAAGAAACAAATGTGTCTGATCTTTCTAAAAGTTTATAAACCTTTTGGTTGTATATGTACGTCCACAGCATGAAAACTGTGTCCTTAATCTATTACTTTGTCTTCTGTACATTCAGGTAACTCCCCTTCAGAGGAGTCCGAGGAGCGGGACAAGGAGCCCAGGACGTTGACTTACCCGGCGTACATCGCCAGCCTTCTGGACACGGGTGCTAAACGCATGGCGGCAGGCGTCAGGATGGACTGCAACAGCCAGGGCCAGTGCCCACGCTCCTGTCACCTCTGCCACATGAGTCCCAGAGCGGCACAGGGGCGGCAGCAGTCTGAACCTGTGCTCTTGAGAATCACCAAAGCCGCACCCATCTACGAATTAGTGTCAAACAACGAGACTTATCAGGTGTGTGCTATATATAGATATATATTCTAAGCTGTGTTGATTATCTGGGCTCCTTACATCTACTATTTACAAAAAACTTGTTGTACAGTTATGACTTTTTTCCATTAGGGTCAAAATCGTGCTTTGAACCAATTCTAAGACAAGCACCCTTTCAGTCCCCCACTTTTTGTCAAATTATTGTATTTTTACTGTGATGTGCAAAAGATTCTCTTGAACCAGAGCAGGAACTTGATGTTTCATGACATCAGTCGTCAATCCAGACATGAGTACTGCTGCGTGATCATTAAGACTGTCAGCTGGCTCCCTGCTATGAAGCATTCACCATGTGCATAACAGTAGGTGGGGCGTCCACAAATTTAAGGACCCATCATGAAACAAAGACAACTTACCGGGAAGAATTTCTCTTTCAGTTTCACACCTGATTCTCTATAAAGCATGCCGTGCCATGAGCTGCTGTGCTGTTCTGTGACTTATTTGATTCCATCAATATTGTACATCGATAAAGCTTCTGCTCCTGCAGGATGAAGAAAGGGTCGATATGGTGCTGTACATGTCTCAGAGCCTTTATTCCCAAGCTCAGTCGGGCAGACACAGCTGCTATTGACAGAATCTTCAGAAATGACTGGTGTAGACACTCATGAGGCCAGAGCACAAAAGCTGCATTATGATTAGATGTATATGTATACCTTTGTTTTTCTTCTGCTGCCCAGCATCACACAGATTATTATATTAAGGGTTGTGAAAATCCATTGTTCCTGAAGTGCTCGCACATTTGAAAATACACAGCTTCAGATAAAATCTTGCCGATCACCTCCCACGCTTTTGTCATCTAAATAGCAGTTCTGACTGGCATAGCAACGATCTAACAAGGTGTTGTTTCTCCCTGTTTACACTGCTGTGCAAAAGCGTTTTCACACTATAACAAGGTAAAATCAAACACCTAAATGTACGTATATCAACCACACTCTCCACAACAGCCATATGGAAGATATGTAGCATCTTTTTTGCAAACTCTGAAGGACCTAAGCTTCTGCACGAAGTACAGTCTGTACAACCTCATAGTTGTCCCCAGTCCAGTTTGATGTCCAGATGAACATCGAGGTATTTATACTCCTCCACCACCTCCACTTCTTCTCCAAAGAAGGGAATGGTGCTGAACCTGTTCCTGTAAAGAGTGTAAAGAGTGAAAAGGAATGGAGAGAGTACAGTCCCCTGTGGTGCTCCTGTGCTGCTGACTACCTGGTGGTTTGACAAACAACCCTTCGGTCTTACAAACTGGGGTCTGTTAGTCAGGTAGTCTCTGATCCAGGTGATTGATGAGGCCTCCACCTGAGTCTTCTGGAGGTTCTGACAAAGCAACTTAGGCTGAATTGTGTTAAATCCACTGGAGAAATCATCTCTTGATTTTGTTAAGAACAAACATGCAGGAGCAGGAGGGCCTATGGCTGAGGTGGAATATAAAACATCTGAGGTGTGACATTTACGTTTTGGGTCAAATGAGGGTGTGATGACTGTTTGGCTGTGGGTAGGATGAACTGAACTGAGTATTTAATTTCCCCTTTCTCTGGTACCACTGAATGACATTCATTACAACAAGATACCTTCAAATATCATCTGTTGAATTGGTCTGTGTGTGATTTAATCTTAGAATAAATGGAGTTTCTCTCTGAAAGTAACTTTGGAGGAGCTGCACAGGTCAGATCCACAGTTCAAGTGGGAGAATCTTTTGAGAAGACAACCATTGGACATGCAATTCATAAATACATCCTTATTAGATGAGGAAAAGTAAGAAAGCAAAATTTTACTTGACAAAAGCCGTTTAAAATGTTACACAAGCTATGTAGGGGCATAGTGAGTGTGAGTACAGTCGGCTGGTCTCTTGTGGAGGGATTGCCACAGCAGGTTGCTGATCCTTGCCCACAGAGTTGGCAATGTTTTTATGTTGGATGCACTTCCTGACACAAACGCATAGCAAACTTTTCAAAATAAGTGCTGTGGTCAGATGAGACAACAATGTAACTGTTTGGCCTACGAGCAGAATGCCATGTCCTTCAGAAAAGTTGCAATGAACATCCCACAAAACACACCATTCATGTGGTGACGGTGATACATTAGCAAAATTATGTGGGGGTGATATTTTTCAGCAAAGACAAGGAAAGTGGTCAAAGTCAATGGACAGAAGGGTGGAGCTGAGTAAAAGCCAATCCTGGAAGAAAACCTTTTAGAGGCTCCAAAAGTCTTTCGACCAGTGAGGAGCTTAACCTTTCTACAGGGAAACCCAAAACATACAGCCACACAGCTTTAATGGAATGGTTCAGGTCAACGCATGGGTTGTCATGGGTTTAATTTCATCTGAGAATATGTGGCAAGACTTCAAATAATGTTGTCAAACTCTCTCCATTCAGTCTGCCTTGAGTGTTTACCAAAGAAGAATGGGTAAACATTCGCAAAGCTGGTAGGACACACCTAAAGGACTAGTAAAAGGTGTTCCCTCAGAGTGATTGCATCTGAATGCTGGCCACACCTTTCAGATTCTAGATTTTGTAAAAGAGAAATTGGAAACCATGTGTTGGTCTGTCACACAAAATCACAATAGCTAAATTGAAGGTTTTGGTTGTAACACGATCATTTTAATCTCCCACGTGAGGAAAATCTGTAAATCTGATCTCCACTAGGTTAAACTACTATGCACAGAGCATGTTTACAGTGGTAATAAAATTGTTGACGTGACCAATTAAAGTAAATACAAATAGAAAACTGATATTACGGGGCAATTAAGTTGCTCTCACCATAACTCCAACTATTCCAGATATGTTCCAAAGACTTGGAGTCTGCACATTACTGACAAGAAAACAAGCAAACAAAAAAAAAAAAACAAGGGGAATGTATTGACAGACACGCTGATATATTTCTGACATTTATCAGTAATTACTATTGAAAATAAAAAAAAACGCTTTTGCCTCACAATTAATCCCTAGCTTTCTGTCCTTGTAGGCTCTGCAGGAGGCGATGATGAGCATGCTGTGGTGCTCAGGCAAAGGCGACGTTATTGATGACTGGTGTCGATGCGATTCCAGCGCATTTGGCACAGACGGACTGCCCACCTGCGCCCCGCTTCCTCAACCCATGTTAGTGAAATAACATTACATTACCTCAGTTCGGCCCATTGAGAAGTGTGAGAAACGCCATCTGTCATTTTACCAGCAGAAATCAATCTCAGCCCAGCCTGGACTCTAGTGATGTGCCATCAGCCTCCATGGATACTCAATATTTAATTGCAGCCAAACATTACAGCGATCAATGGTTTATTCCTCCTGTCTGCTGTGGGCGTGCTATTCAATTAAACAAGCAGCTGCATATTGATTGGCGGCCAGGATAGCCCGCGTATACAAAATCCTCGGTGCTTCATTCAGTAGCAGCAAACATCCGCTCTAGAGTGAGGCAGACATCGGGAGATGCAGTAAACTAGACTTTCTTCTTTAACGCCAGGATTTATGATCGTGTAGCTTGCAGGTTTGTGAATCAGGAAGGATGACGTTAGCTGTCAGAACAGTGAGGAGGTCATTATGTTGACAGCATGCTTCACAGCACTGCTTTTTTTTTTTTCAATGTTTGTCCCTCTGTTGCCAGGCTGAAGCTGTCGTACACCTATGAACCCAGCAGCTCATTGGTCATCATGGAGTGGAACCACACAGAACCACCAATCGGCGTACGCATTGTTGATTACCTCATCAGCCAGGAGAAGGTGACGGAGAGGACGGACCACTCCAAACTTGAGACAGGTATGTCTCTTCACCGTGGCCATAAAGGTTGACACACGCCAACCGTTGCCATGCACCCAGCGGGAGTTCTTTATAGAACGTGAATCGTAAAGATGCATCAGAAATTGCAGCTTTCCCTAATGTTCAGCCATTACTCCCTTCAGGACGGAGGTCAGCAAGCTTTTCAACACAAACACCCATTTTTGTTCTCACTTCTACAAAATACATCCATATAGAGCCACAAAACATATTTACCTCTTTATTTGCAACCCTGGTGTTGGGTAAAAAATATATATATACAGATGTATTTCTTAACATATTTTTTCCCTGATTGAACAAATGCATTTTATTTAAAAGTTGGCTTGTGTGACGATAATATTGCAATAAACAAAAGATATTTATCTCAAAGGTAGAGGACAATTGTTCTGGAAATGTAGGTAAGAAACGCCCATCCCAGTTTTTGAATAACTGCGCATGGCCATCCTACCTGCTCTTCCGCTCCTCAGCGGAATGGCGTGAAAGAATCTCCCAAATCCACTCTGGTCTTCCTCTTCTTCTCATAAACTCGTAAGACAGTTTGCTTCTTGTGTTTCTCAGTTATGTGCATACTATACGGTGAGAGCAGTGGTGCTACAATGTACGGCTGAAATCGGAGCTTGCTGGATACATGAACAGTAGAAGTGTGCATGCGCAGCCAGCAAGAAGAAACTAGCAAGGAAGAGGACACACATCGCCGTTACTTGATGACTGGCACGTGGGACAACCGATAATAAGATGATTTCCCCAGAACCCGAGGCTGAAAAAAAGATTGTCTTCTATACCTTTAAGCTTTTTACTGCATCTTGTGCCCAGCAACATATTGACCCATAAAAAATAGGGATATCTAATTAAGTTTTTTTTTTTATTTATACCATATAAAACATTGTTTCATTGTGACATTAATGACCTGAAATCAATTCTAAAAAAAAAAAACATTACTTTCATACCGAGCCAATTCGGTTATTTCAGCATTAATGGAAAAACAGAGAAACAAAGCCTGCTTAAAAAAAATAGAATGACATGAAACAACAGACGCGGAAAAAACATGGATTGTTAGTATTGTTCTGTTCCTGTATTTTCATGCAGATATCCGATCAAATTAGACAAAAACTGTTAAAACCGGTCACTATTGTCTGGATAACATTGCTCATTTCTGAATCTCTTTATTATGGAGAGCCACTGTGGTGGGCCCAAAGGACCACAGCTTGTAGACCACTGCTTGAGGACCTGTTTTGGATTGTTATTTTGAAGCCTGCCACAAGATGGTGTACATCCGTAATAATCCAAAAACATGTACAGGATTTCAGATTGGAAGCTGTTTTTACATTTGTTTTCTGTGCAAATTTGCAGTTAGTGTGCGAAGGAAAGGTCTTTATGAGGTCTTTGTGATGTAATAGACACGCTAAGGAATAGCAACATAACATCTGTGACCAACAGTGGCATCACACCTTATTTGAAACAAATGAGTTAAAAATATTACAGTAAAAAAAACAAAAAATTTTGAGGATCTTTTTATGGAGTATATGTTACGTTCTTGTTTATTCGTATGAATTGACCTATTTAGGGGGCTTTCCCTTGTGTTTTCACTAAAAGCAGGAAGTCATGTAGCAAGCCAGCGAAGCAGCAGGAGGGTGTGTGACTACCCATGACAGAGAGCACCGGTACTTGGCCAGCCCTAAATGAGCAGAAGCTGGCACACCATGGCCGGTTTGTTTAAGCAGTAATGATCCGATCCATAACGCACACTGCTAGAGTTCCCCGTGAGTAACACAGTTTGCTGTAGCATAATGAGAGAATAAACCGTACGTGTCAGAGTTGTGAGGATTATTAATCAATACTGCTGCTTCAGAAGGAAGGGAAAGGAAAATCGCATGCTGCATGAGGGGTAAAACTGAGAAAAATAAAGCAGAAGTTTAGTGGTAATGATACAAAGGAACGCTATCTCTCATATAAATTCAATATTTATAGAAAAAATAGAAAAATATGTCACATGCATAATTGCTGTTTTTTATGGTATTTCCTTTTAAGTGAGTCAAGTGATGGGGCCTTTCCCTGAATCTCAATTTGCTCTGCAATGCATTCGCGTTTAAGTCTTTTCAATCACAATCTCAGTGAAATTGATATTGTTAAAACCCTGTCACGGTGAAAATTATCCTCGTCCATTAGAGTTAAACGAACCATTAAAAAACTTGCAGATATAATAATCCCATCATCCAATTACATATTTCTTCTGTGCCTTAATAACGTCTTATGAAAAAAAACTTCGGTAAACAACGCTCTATCATCGGCTTTCTACGCATTTGATGCTTTATCAAACATAATTTTATCTCCAGCTAAAGCAGGCTGTCATATACTGTTTCTGGACTTTGAGAATTTTCTGCTTATTCAAATGCTTATTCAAATGTTGTTGCGACATTAAATTCTTGAAACATTACAATCTGATATACAGATGCCCTGTCTGCAACTAGGAAGTTCACTCATCTCAGCATACCATATGTTTGAAGTATCTCCAACAGCTAAAAGAAAATACTTTTTATTTAAGCTTATAATATTTTTGACCCCTTGTGTGTAGGGAAAATAGATATAACCAAAAGATGTAACTTACTCTATCCTGGTGCGGTAACAGCCATTTTAAATCCTACGTCCCAATATGCACACAGTATACAAAACAGTGCTGAATCACAAGCAACGGGACTTGATGTGTCACAAATATGCTTTGTTTTTTTTAAAGATGGATAGATGATCAGAAGTAGGTCGAGTAGCCAAAAGCTGTACTCAAGTAAGAGTAGCACTATTTCAACATATTTTTACTCAAGTGTAAAAAGAGTTTTAGCCGAGAAATTGCTCAAGAGTAAAAAAAAAATAGTATTTAGAAAGAAGGCTACTCAAGTACTGAGTAACTAATCATAACATCTGATTCAATATTTAAAAATGATGTAATCGGAGAGACAAAAATATAGAGTTATGTGCAAATTCTGGTATTTTAGAGACTAAAATTAATGAATATACAAAGTATATTTTGCAACAGAATTGCAAAATGAATTCAGGCAGAAGAAACACTTTTCTAAATCATTTTCAGCATAAAACATATTAGATCAATATGTACAGCAGTTAATGTATATACAGTATGCTAGAACAGCGCAAAGTACTTCCAATGACAACATCTACTGTCTGCTGTATGTTCCCCTGACGTGACCTCCAAATGACTTAATGGGCTCAGCAGTTAGAAAATAAGTTTAAAACAACAAAGGTTGTGTACAAACAGGAAGTCTCACTTTAACATAAACTCTACTTGTGTCTCTGATGCATTTTCCGTCAAAACAAGTATATTCTTTATCCAATAAAGTACTCATGGTGGGTAGAGTAGCCAATAATGTTACTCAAGTAAGAGTAGTCATACTTTTTATTAATATTACTCAAGTAAAAGTGAAAAGTAAAGTGCAGTAAACTACTCCTAAAATAAATTTTGTTCAAAAGGTTACTCAAATAAATGTAACTGAGTACATTTAACTAGTTACTACCCACCGCTGTAGATTATACACCAAGTAACATAGCAAGAAAAAAATGACAGCAATTTAAGTAAGAAGCATGGATCTTATCGACCATATTTGTTTATAAATCAATGTAGATTAATATAAATTTGAAATGTGGCCACACGTGTAGTCAGAACTTAGGTTGAAGCCAGCAGGACTTAATGTTTTTTAAATGCACAAAAAAAGTCTGGTAAAGGTATTTTTACAGTACTCTCCTTGTGTAACCGTGAACTGGTGGTCTTTCCACCAACGGGACCTCCGCAAACAGCAGGTGCAGCAAATAAGGTTTTGGGTTAAAATGTGCCTCTAACCTTTTGCAGAACAATAGAGGCTGAATAAATCAAAACATAATTGCAATCAGACTGATCGTTTAGTCATTCTATGCTGTGGAAAAGGGATTTTCTGTTCATTTATAAATAATCTTTCCTTTAAGCTCAGACTGCAGAGTGGCAGATCATCTGAAACTCCACTTGGGCGATAGGTCATTAAACATAATTTATCGAACAACTGTGTTTTATGAAGGCTCTCCGAGAGTACTCAAAGCAAAACCTGTTTACTGGGATTCTCTGCAGAAAAGAGGTTCCAGAATCTATTTGGAATGACATAAATGGCATTTATTGCATACCATCAAGTTTTGTACAGTCAGACATTCACAAATAAATAAATACATAAAGACACAGTCGACATAGCTGCCCTCTTTTTCATGGTGGTAATTATCATTACTTTTGGAAAATCTGCCATCCTTAACTCCTTTGTTTTGTAATTTATAGTATAATATATATATATATATATATATATATATATATATATATATATATATATATATATAGCACAGAAATAGGAGAGCATTTGTTATCAAACTATTTTGTAATGAGTAATGAGTTCTAGAGGGCCACTGAATCTCAAAGAGCAGGGAGAGACGTTTTTTGATGAGTAAGTATGAAATATCATTTTAAATGCAAATTTGACCTTTAGTTTGATGGGAAGTTTTGGAACAGAATATTTTTGTGCCCTTTGAATAAATTGTCTCTGTCAGCTCACTATTACCTCTGTGTTCAGTTGCCTGATAATACAAATGCTTTTCCCCCCTCCTCTAATCTCTGTTGTCAGAATGATAAACACTAAGATGAAAGCCGCAGATGCTCTAGGTTCAAGCTGCTGTTTCCTGATATAATGTTTAGTAAAAGTTAAAAGCAATACTCCCTGGGCCATAAAGGTTACTTTGTGTGCATCAAAATTTACATTGACTAATGTTAATGTATACTACAAATCAAGAATGTTTGACCTCAAAGTCGTCAGCCTGCAGGGCGTATAATAAATGACCACAGAGGTCAGCTTCTTTAGCATTAAACAGTAAATCCCATTGCCGGCTGTTACATTCATCACTTTTGGAATTACATATTTAGGCCAAGATCAGTGATTTTTTAATTTTTTTAGGAAAGGAAAGGAATGCAAATCAAGTATTGAAGTACATTGAAATGATCTGTTTTTCCCTCTTTATGTTATATTTTCTATTGCCCTCTCTGAATAGAAATCATGTTAAACTTGTTATATACATTTTATATATATACATTATATATATATATATATATATATATATATATATATATATATATATATATATATATATATATTTCTCTTGTGTGAATGGGATTGGTGGTGAAGTAGTATATTACTTGCAAAGTTACGTGATCATGTGAAGTTACGTGATCTCGCAGCTCGCATTACTTAAAAGCATGTTTCCTTGGTTTCTTTCTCTGTTGTTTCTTAAAACCGCACCCGATTGCATGTCAGCCATCTTGGTCAAAAATGATGCCTAATGTTTTCTTGAGTAAGAGACCAGCTTTCCTGTTAGGAATAGGGACAATTGTTAAAGTCACGTTCTTGCTATCACTAGCCTTAAACATTAGCAGTGCTACAATATGTGTTTGTATGAATGCAAGTATATACCAGCGCAAACTTGTAAAAGCAATAAACCATCACTGCAATTTTATTTTCTTTGCCAGTATTGCATTTTTATCAAACCTGCTTGTTGACTGTAGAGTTAATAGCTTCAAGAAACGAAAAGCACGGTTAAAACAGCTGACTCTAGAACAACCCTACTTCTGCTGTTTAAGCAGTCTTTTGATAGTA